>NW_019385829.1:0-74528 GCF_000671375.1 Centruroides sculpturatus | reverse complement strand
TACATGTTTTTTTAAAAAATTAGTTTTAGAATTTATAATTACTTTTTTTAAAATTAATTAATGTTTTCTTAATTAAATTTTAAATTACTTTTTAATTTAATTATACCAATTGATGTGTTTATATATTGTATAAATATATACATATATAAACTCTGTAATTATGCACAATATTATATTAGTGTTATAATTTTGTATATATATAATTATATGATGTTTATAGAATTAATATTCTGTTATATTCATAACATAAACACTATTTTAACTAACATTTATTTAATAATATGTGCAAATATATGAAAATTATTAAGACAGATGGAAATATCTTGTAGTTTGATCAATAGTGTTTTGTTTTATTAGTTTTTTTTGCCCGTAAGAATATATATATATATAATATACAGTGGATAAAGTAGCTATTTTCCTTTTACTGGTCAGCCACATTACGTGCACACAATGTCCATTTTCGTGAAAGAAATTCTTCCAAATGGGCGTAGGCTAGACTCCAAGGGACAGAACCATTAGAGTTGTTGCTCTAGTACCGGTCGTTAAATATCTAGAAAGGAAAAAAAAATCTCGTCCCTTACCGTCTCTGATTGTAAGTAAAATAATACCCTGCAGAGTTTTAGATACGTTAAACACTTATTAATTAAACAGAGAAACAAACGAGTTCCAAAAACGCAAATTGAAACGTGCGTGTTTAAATGAGATGCAAATAGTATATTTCTTTTTGTTGTATTTTATTTCCCCCTTTTTTTTTTTTTCGTTGTAACGAAGGATTACGGTAGGATTCAACATGATATTTTGGAAGCCCTGTTAGTGCCCCTAAAACAGTGTCGCTCCCTGCTGCAGTGGTGATGGATTGACGTCGAGCCAATAAGTCGAGATGGCTGTCGCAGTTCTCCCCCAGGGACTAGTAGTATAAGCACTTTCACCATTACTAATATAGAAAAAAAAAAACATAATTAATTTTGTTCTACAAGGAAAAAAAACTATATATATATATATATGTAATAATAACAATTCGAAAGTTGTTTTTGTCAAGTGTAGAGTTTTGAAAACCGAAATCAAAATTGAGAGAGACAGTTTGCTACTCCGCTTTTTTCAATTGAAAATTTTTTTTTCGTTTTTTTGCTCTTTTATCTCTTGCTGTTAGGACAAACTATAATTAAGTTTTGTAGAATGATGCTAAAAGTGTATTATCTATGTTTTCTCTTAACTGTCAACTTATATTTTTTCTTTTTTTTTTAATCTTTACGAAATAGCGAAACATATACTTCTTTTGTAATTACAATTAATAAACACACAAAATTTTTATTTTAAAAAAGAAAAAAAAACAACAGCAAATGCTATTAAGGAACTGGAGGCGTTGATTTAAATTCTGTTGATTTATTATTTTCGATATTTTTAACTTATATACACTTCAATCTTTTCGGTTTTTTAAGCCTTTCTTTCCCTTAAGGTATTTCTGATTCGATTCGAAAGACTTCTCACGAAAGACCATTAACTTAATGGCAGTTCTTTAACTCTCTTTCTTCATCGACGGCTAATCAACAATGAAAATACGTACACGAATCCAACTAAATTCCGTAATAGCCATTTCCATTAACATCGACCCAAGATATAAGTTTATCTTTGCCTATCAATGGCACGTAAAGATTACGTGAATCTTTACATTTTTCGAAGACGTCGATGCATTTGCTTCACACTTTGTCACGTCAGCGACCAATAAAAAAGACTTTATTTTTTGAATAGCAGATGTTAAAACAACTATAGATTCGTTTTTGTCAAAGAAAAAATCATTTTCCTCTCCCCTATTTTTAATTTATGATTTAAATCGAGCATTTTCTGTTCCTTCTTTTCTTTTTTTTATCAGTGATTTTCAATCTCTGCGACTGGATTCTTCCCGAGTGCCAATGATTATAGAAATTTGCATATCTAAATTGGTATCAACCAGAAGAGAACGCGGGTCTTTTAAAAACCACTGGGTTAGATAATTTATGTTTAGATCGTGTTTCCTGAAAGAAAATTCGTTTGAAAATTATCACTCGCTATAGCATTAGTGCCTTGGATCATCCGTGGAATTTTTAGGAAATTCTCTTTAACTAAATTGCAGAAATTATTATCAATTAAAAGAACCGAGTAAGAGGTATGATCATTCATAGCTTAATTACTCTATTGGATAATTTGACATAAAATATTCATATATTATCTATTCCTAATCAAGCGAATTTTAATGAGTATAAGTATATTCACGCATTAAAAATTATGATTTTCGCGCTTAAATATTTAATTTTGAATATTTAAGTTCAATCATAATTTTTAATATTAACATGTAATTCTCTTTTAATGAATATTTGTGCACTATAATTGTATTTTACGATTCGAGTAAAGAAATTCAAAGTTTACCAATCGGAGTCGATTTTAAGTAACTTTCAGAGATCATTGGATAGCTCGGATTTCAAAATTTTAAATTTTAACCAATGGTAGTATAACATATATATATTTCATTATTCAAATTGCTAATACCTGAGCTTATTGGCTAATTCGATTGAAAATTTAACCAATTATGTGCAAAACGAAGTTAAGATGCCACCGAGAACTATGCTTATAGAAAACAAATATAGGTTTAGAGTTATTATTAAACTATTAGATTTAATGTAGACGATTAAGAAGGTCCGATTTGTTTACAGATCAGGTGGAATCATGGCCTCGAGGAGTGTCCAGTGTGTGGATTGTAGTCTAGTCACGCCTGTCATTTCCACTTTGCTTCTCCTAATGGAGTTGTCGTTTAGTTCAACGTCCGTCCTGTGACAGTAAAACTTCGTAAAATTATTATTATTTTCTCCCTATTTAATCAGGATAATCGTCTGTTGACTTTACGAGTGTCGAAATATATTTTATACCATACTGTAAGCAGTACACGCCGTGAATCGATTAATACCAATAGATTCTGGCAAAGTAACTGAAATCTATTTTTAGCCAAAAAATGTTTAACATTTGGAAAAGTCAGTGGAGGAAAAAAATAATTTCCTTCCTAAGGCTATAGGTTGAATTCGCTTTAAGGTTTTTAAATGGTTAGACAAGTATTCTCTTCCGTAAAAAGAAATAATAAAAAAAATTGGACCCCTTTTTTTTCTCATATTAAAGTACATAGAATTAGAATGTTTAAATTAAAAATTTAGGATGAAAATGTAAATTTGTCACTGCTCTATACTTATATAAAAAGGAAAAATATAAATTAAGCTTGTAAAAGAATTACTATGTAAATTTATCATTTTATTGTTTCCACTTGTCACGAACGTTTTGACCTCGGACTTTAAAAGAATAACTAGACGTGGTTAAAAGAAATAACTGGTTTGATCCGTCTGGTCTGGCGACCTATATTTTAAATTTAATATAATATTAAAGGACATTTTTAAAAAATATTCAAATTTATTAAGATTAACTTAATAGATACATTTTCTCCATTTTTAACTATCCTATATAACTCTTAACATAGCTTAAAATAAAACGATGATGACGATGCTTTATTTTATGTTACATTAATCAGCATTTAGAATATTAATTTTAAAATCTTTAAATATTTATTTGTAATAAATATATTGATTTAATTTTATTTATATTATTATTATTATTAAATTTATTAAAACAATCGAGATGTAAAATATTAGTAAGAGTAATCTGATGTTTCGTCCTCTTCGTGACAGTTTCTTAGATATGATTTTTATTTAAACATTAGCGTGTTTATTGTAAACAAATTAAAATATATGAGAATAATATGTATATATTTATACAGTTAAGTAGTTGCAAGAAGCAATTTCGAAACGAAGCCAAGTAATCTATTTTCGGTAACTGGTACATGCCTTGACTTCGTCATCCAATAATTTCGATCGCTTTGTCATTTGACTGACGTTCTACCGCTTCCAAGACAACATAAAACGATTTACTGAATTAAAACTAGATAAAAGCATGACAAAAATTGTAAATTCGATAAATATTATGAATGCTCATTGGAAGATCTGATCAGTTAATTAGATATTAAAGCTGAATTGTTATTCATTTTTTTTCCAAATTAGTTGTCTCGATAGTTTCGAAAATGATGGGAAGAGTTGTTTAAAATTTAAAAGTTTTCTCCTTATTTTCGGTTGGTTTTCTAGTCTTTTATCTCCAGTATTGATCACATTTATTAAACATTTTATGCTAATTTTAGGATGTGGAATTTTATATCCAGTATGAACTAATATATATATACTGTCATACCTGCTGCTGTAATATCATAATTGAAATTCAGATAACTCAAAATTATATAAATGAAAATAATCTGGTCAATTTTATAATTTTAAAGTTTACTTGATGATAATTCTTTCATTTTGTTTTTTTAGATGATGCGAATTAATTTAAAGCTCCTACTCATCGTGTTCATCATTGGAGTAGGAATCACCACACTATCGTATTGGACTAAATGTGGAGAAACGACCGTTTTGCATCCTAGAGAAGTACTTTGGAGGACTAGACACCGTCAAGGGAGTGATTCTTATAGTTCGGACACTTACGATAAGGACGAAAAATTATCAGAAGTAGAAAAAAATGGAAGAAATATCGATTGTTTAATTAACGAAGAATCAACCATTTCCTGTCGACAGTACGGCGGCGAAGTTTATATACCTTTTACTTTTATCCACAAATATTTCGAAGTTTACGGTCGTTTAGTTAAACATAATGGTTACGAAAGATTCGAATGGCAGCATAGTTATTCCAAAGTATATTATCCACAAAAGAAATACGATCCACACGGTGTGTTCTTATGGTTCGAAAATTATAACGTCGAAGTCAGAGATCGAGTGAAATTCATTAGCGGTATCGAAGGTAAGTGCTTATTTCGGCTTAATGTTTACATATATAAATGAAAGACTGCAACACGTGATGAGGATTATGGATAGATGTTTGCTCAACATGGCAAAGTATTAAGCGAAATTGTTGGTTTCCTTAGGTCGTTTCCATCCGATCGAATTTATTGGAATATCGAACTGTTTTAGGGGTTAAGTCACGTTATGCTTGCAGTTTGTTCTATCTTCATTTATCAGACAGTCGCATGAATGAGAACTCCGGTTATTCTTCTATCACAATCTACTCTTTCTTCTTTGGTCATTGATATTTAATGCCTATTTACATATCTGTTACGTTTCACCTTGTTATAATGTATACTTTCCTTGTAAATTTATTCGTAAGATTATTTTTTTTAAACTTTTTTTTATTGTATATATAGGAAAATAAACATATTTTAGTGTTTTATACATGACATTTATATAGCGAAAATTTACGTAACTTACAACAGATGGCGGCACTTAAAAAAAAAGAGTTTATTGTAGATTTATAAGCCTTTAATAAATTATTCATCTTCTATAAATTTCAAATTTGCAATAAAAATATTCTCGTCTAGTTTTGATTGCGTTTCGGCTTAGAGCGATCAATCATTGAATGTGTGTACACTTTATATGTACATTAATGTTCTAGCACTTATAGGCAAAATATTCAGCCGGGTTTATTATCATTCCAGGCAACACAACTATAAATTGTGTTGCCTAAAACGGTAATAAACCGAGTTGAATATTCCGGTATTAATTATCTTGTATAAAGCGAGATTATATATCTGCATGCTTCTCATTCTGATAAAATGCGATAAATTTGCATTAAATAATTATTTATTGCCATTTTTTTTAATGTGTTTATCAGGTGTACCAGTATCCAGCCAGTGGGACCCACGAGGTTATTTCTATCCAATCCAGATTGCACAATTCGGTTTGAGTCACTTCAGCAAAAATCTGACAGAAAGTCCTCCAACAGACGTTGTGATAGAAGATGGTAGCGCTACGCATAAAGGAAAATGGAAACTACCCACTGACACTCAAAATGTCATCTTTCGTAGAGTTATGGACGATACAGTTGGACACAAGTTGTTGGAATTTAGAATAGGTAAAAAGAAAAAAAAAATCCTTTTTTTCTATTGTAATTATTATTATTTAGTTCCGCTTGATACTTTCATTTTTCTTGCATCGTAAAAACACTTCCCAGTAGAAAGTTTTAATTAAAATTCCGCAAAGTAGTTTCCGTTTTGTTTTTTATTATGGAACAACAGCTGTTAAATGTCTTCATTAAATGCACATTAGAGAATAGATTTGTATGTGGATGAATTTTTCTTACCTTTCTTTTTTAGTTTCTGAATGTGTAAATATTTGAAAAAAGCAGGACAACTTTATGAAATGAAATTCTTGTATTTTTCGTAGGTACCAATCCCGGTGCAGTGCTGATTTTACACGAGGATCTTCCCTACACCACGCTCCATTTTGAGATGCTCTTCACCAGCAACTCAAGTTTAACTGTGTTGTTAGAAAATGTAGCTGATCATAGTCGTTATACCATCCGTTACGTCACCAGCAACGTTTTGTTAACTACTAGAGACAGTGACGTCATTTACGGCATCGGCAGCAATCGCAGCGGATGGTATCACGTCACGCGAGATTTGGGTATAGACCTGCAAAAAGGACTGGCCCAACATACCAACAGAAAAATAGCCAGGTTAAGAACTCTTCGTGTTCGTAGACTCGTGCTGCGTGGTTCCGGTTATATAGACACCATCAAACTGGCATCTAGTGCCCATTTGGCACATTTTTACTCCGCGGCCGATTGGTTAGTGAGACATCAAGACGATAAGGGAGGATGGCCCATTATGGTGACTCGAAAGTTATCTAATGGCATGCTAGAACTACCTCCTGGTTGGTATTCTGGTATGGCTCAGGGTCAAGCCATGTCTTTGCTTACCAGAGCTTTCATAGTGACGGGTGATTTAAAATATTTAGAATCCGCACTGAAAGGTGTGAAAATATTCAAAGTCAGGTCCGAAAATCATGGTATTATGACCACATTCCTGGGTAAGTACGTCTGGTATGAGGAGTACCCAACCGTGCCCAGTTCTTTCGTTCTTAATGGTTTTATTTATTCATTATTCGGTCTTTACGATGTCTACATGACGTGCACTCATGAAGATTGCAGAGAAGCCGGGAAATTATTCGACGAGGGGATGGTTTCATTAAAAAAAATGCTTCCATTATACGATTCCGGTTTCGGTTCAATCTACGATTTGCGCCATTTCTCTTTGGGTGTGGCACCAAATTTAGCACGTTGGGACTATCACACGACACACATTAATCAGCTTTTATTTCTGGATACGATTTATGACGATTCTATTCTTAAATTAACGGCAGAGAGATGGTTGGGTTACATGAAAGGAAAAAGGGCATCGCATAATTAATTTTACCGTTTTTACAATTCTGTTGGCTGCTCAAAAATTTAAGGCAGCTAAAAATCGTGGAGGAAGGAAAAAAAAGAAGAAACTTATTTTTATTTTTTAACTCGACAACTGTGACATTTTCTTCACAGAAGGGTTATTTATTAAATAATTATTTTTTATTGATAGAATATATATATATATATATACATACATACATACATATTTCTTCTCGAGGTAGTTATTTTATATCGATTTATTCCGGGGATACATTCATTAATTTTTTGAAGAATTTTTCCATACCGACTTATTGTATATCCATTCAGAAATTTGTTACATTTTTAAACTTCCTTTAATAATTAAGAGCAGACAGTTTTTTCTTGATTTATTTTATAAAGGAAGACATTTAAAAAATAATAATGATGACGATAAACAGACTTTTTAATATACTTTTGGAACGATAAAAAAAAATATATATATATATGATTAAAACGGATTTAAAAATAATTTTTTACTTAAAAAAAATATTCAGGAGCACCTATCTGCACATACAAAGGACCGTCGGTAGTTCCTTATTAATAGACAGAAATATCAGGAAGACAATTATGAATTTTCTGTCGATTATAAGAAAAATTAGATTTTCATTGTACACAGTCATTTTCCTATGCACACTTTAAAAAAAAAAAGGGAAGAACATGTGAAGAAGGTTGCATGTTTACTTTTACTGTTGATAATATGCACATTCGCGTATATGCTTCGATCCCTAACTCATGGGATGACGCCAGTTGTATATATTAAATGTACAAATATGTATATGTATGAAAGACATGGCTCTGCCAAAAAAAGAAAATGTTTGTTTAAAAAAATAATAATAATAAAAAAACACAAGATCTGGTGGTGTGAAGTTTTAATTTTGCATTTTTATAATTATTAAATAGAGTAAGAAGAAACGATTAATTATTATCAATCACGATAAATCGAGACGAATGATTTTTTTTCTCTCTCTCTCTCTCTTAAATCGAGTCGAATTATCGTAGTCTTTTGTGAAAAGTTATTAGGTTACTTGAAATTCATCCAAGGTTCGTTTTAGTAATGAACTTCTCTATATATCAGTAATGTAGAAGATAGTTCAACCACAATGAGATCATTAGTCAGCCTTGTCTGCCAGATAATTGAACGTAAAGATGGCGAAGCGAAGATAAAACTACTTTCGTTAGTCAAGGTCGTCTTTACAATAAGATGGATTCTATATAATAATTTTAGAATATATATATATAAAAAAAAAATGAATACAAGGATAATATTATTAAATTAAGTTAAAGTCATTCACGAATTGATTTTTATATATATTTGAGGCAAGTCTTGAAGGATGTAAACAGTTTGGATCAATGATCTAGCTTAATGGCATTGCCTCAATCGCTTCTCAAACCGCTCTTAAGCCAATTAATACCGTTTGATCGATTGCATTCTTGTGGCTTACGGCTTGCAAACTGGCTGATGTAAAGATATGTTAAAGTTTGGATGAATTTAGAATTTTATCTTATTTTTTTTTTTTTAAAAAACAAAGAAGAAAATTCAAAAATCAGATCGTTGCTCTAAGCCAAAATCTTTTTTTTTTTTGTGTGTGGTATTTATACTATGCCATTAAGTAGATTATTGAAGGAGGATATTTAGCTAGATTCATAACGAAGTTTTATTTTTAATATAAAAAAATACGTTTTACCCCGAAGAAAAATGAATTAAAATTTAGAGAGAAACAAAATCGCTATCTAAATCAAATTGAATATTTTAAATTTAAACTCGTTATCGAGAAGAGATAATGGAGAAAATGTTATCTTTATGAAAAATTCATGAAATTTTAAATTTTGTTTTAAAACTGGATTATTACACGATTAATTCTTGCTTCCTAGTGTATATAAGTTGTTATTTTTTTTTTTAAATATCGAGTTTTGATTATTCATTTTAGACAATTTCCTGTTTAAATTACAAAGATAATAGATGCGAGTCTAAAGTCAGCAATGGAAAAAATTAATAAAATACATCAATTCCAATAGAAAAGTGGATGATTCTAACAGTTATCTATTCGAAATTTTATTTAAAAAAAATATATATATATATTTTTTTTCTTTACATCTCATTCTGGATCAGATCTTTTTATATACAAAGAAATCTACCATTTGAGAAAAAACTAATTCCATTCCGAAGACAAAAATGTCTAAAAAGTAATAAGAATCCTCAAGGTGTTTTAAGGATATTTTTAGTGAGGGAAATTCGATTTACAGTCATTTAACTAACATTTCAAAATTCTATAATTACTTTTTGTTGAAGTGAATCGATGAAAAACTCTTTGGTTCATTTAAAACATTTCTTTTTTGCAGTTAAACAAAAGTATATTGTTACAGAAGTTATCTAATGGTTTTCGTGTTTTCTTTCTTTAAAACGCCAGAACTTTTAAAACTTTTTTTGAAATTTTAATTTCTAAAATGACAATGAACGAATTAGCGCAGTAATTTCGATTTTTACGTAATAAATTCGACTCGAAAATTATTATTAATTTCTCGCGTTTAACGAAACTTGTAATGTTGACAATTGATTCTATTGAGATGTTGCTTAAATTAAATCTTATACTGATATCGTTTCGTCAATTACTATAAACTAATTCGACCTCATTACATCCTTTTGTAACGTTGCATTGATAAATCTAAATATGGCGTGCCTATATCATTGTAAATCCCACTGGGATTAAAACTAAAGTCCTATTTGCGTATCAATTTAGCCATTGCACGTAAATCTTCATAAATATTCTTAATAGCGTAACAATTCCTTAATATTCTGGATCATTTTCTTAACATTATTAACTGGTATTTTTCGTTTAAGTGTCCTTCGAAAAGTTAAATATTTCCGAATGTCTCAACTGAAAAGTGTAAGAATCGTATTAACCCGAAAGGAATATTTAACGTGTAGGCTATTTAATTAGTTAAATAATTCATTATCTAAATTAATTTTTACATTTATTCTCAACGGAGTAATTATTGGAAAATCTGAAGTGTGAGCATATAGGCCTTACTTTAAATTCCCAATGAACTTGGACAACTTTGTCAGTTTCCTGATTGCTTTATTTATTTTTTTTTTTCAATTATTAAGCTCTATAATTTTTTTTTGTATTTGTAATTACCCAAATTAGTACATCATTAGCAAGCCAATTAATATATTTATTCTTCGTTATTATATTTACCAATTCTGATCCGTACTATTTTTACCGTGCAATATTCAAAGAAATCTTCAGTTACATGAAATCTCATATTAGACTTCTTTGTGTATTGCTTTGATGTATTCTTCACTTTTATCACTGCTATAAAATATTTTTTAATTAATTTAAATTTAAAAAATTTTATCTGAGCTTCTTTCTTTTTTTATAATAAAATTTTATTAAATTGTTTTTTATTTAAGTGACATAGAAACTTCTTGGTTTTTTTTTTGTTCCAATAAACGAATTATTTGTATGTAGTTCCTTTAATTATCCTTTAAATCTCGTTCAATTCCGTCTTAAATTGTCAATACCCTACTGATTTTATCTTTGACCTTTTATCTATTTTTATTATGTGATTTTATTGTGTATTATTTTTAATTTATTATCATTATCAATAAATATAAATCAGTATGAAGTTACATTTCTTAACATTTTCTCCAGATGCCAAATACTTCTTACCAAACTGTGTTTCTGTATTTCTGCTTCAGTAAAAATATCATTTTGAAATCTCTACATGTCTCCAGAATTCTTCCACTTCTATAATCTTTCTTTCTATTTTTAAAATAAGTTTTTGTATCTAGCAGTTGTTTTATGCTATTGTTGTGCTTTCCAATATGAAATTTAGATAGAAGAAAACATCATTTCCCACTTTCTTTTCCATATACGACTTAAATATTACTTTATCAATATAAATTCCTATGATATACATGCCTAAAATTATGGCTTAAATATAAATTAATCAGTCAAAAATGGTCTATAACTAGTTCAATTTTATGTATCAAGCAAATAAAGTGTGATAACTTAGTCATTTTTTGGGAGGGAAAAAAAAATTGGAGTTAATCTAAATTTGGTAGGCCGTAGTGGAACTTTACCTTATATTATTTAAACTATAATCCATTATTATAAATTATTTGTTTCTTTATTTTTACAATGATTTTATTTTACAACCTCGCTCTTAACCTCTTAAAATTCTTCCACTTCTAGCAAGGAACGTAGTTCTTAGAGCAAGATATCTTTCGAAGACGTGGTACCATTTTTTAGTCATTTTAAGTGGTACTTTGCTATCTATTTACGCTAAAATTGTTCATCCAAAAAATTGCGAACAATACGCACAATAGAGTTAAGCCCGAGAAGAATTCGGTTGTCAATGTTCTATGCTATCAACCGAAACGAACGTGGACAGTGTACTTAAACAATCAATAGTCTTGACCACAAGTTTATGGAAGAAAATACAGGTAAATCATTTTTATAATGTTGTATTGATATATCAAATATAATTTTATGTACGTAGCCTACTGTACATAAATTATTTAATGTGCTTACTCAACGCACTGTTATCGTTTTTATTATATTTAAATGTATTAAGAAATACTTACATAAAATTTATATAACCACTTCTTAGTCTACATCAAAACATTTAGTTTTTATATATTTATTTTAAGTTTATATATAGTTATTTATTTATATAGTAGAATCTGTTTAAGACGGAAAGAGTACCTGCTAGAATTTTATGTTTTTTTACATGGTTATATTTTTACTAACTCTTCAAGAGAGTTGGATTACATAGTGTTACATTGTCACAATTATTTTCTAGACAATGTAAATACAATCTTAAGAAAGAAAACAAATAAAAGACCGTAATTCTTCATTGAAAAGTGGAGCTTAAATTCGAACCCGCAATTAATTATGCTTTAGAATTTGGCAGCTGTTACGCTGAAAAATTTTGCTTTACACAGGTTATGTTACGCAACTGATTCCAAAAATGTCTTCTGTTTCCACGTTAGACAAGTTGGCTTATAATAATATTTTATTTTACATAGCAAATCGTAACATTACTAGATTGATTTTCCGTCTTAGACAGGTTTTACTACATAACAGGATTAGTTTAAAAATCAGTAAATCATTGTAAAGACTAAACTGCCCAAATAATTAAATATTAAATCACATTTTTCTCATTTTTCCACTAATTTTACGTTGTTCTAAACTCAGTTTACGAAAATGTAATCCGAAACACATAACACAGTTAACTGACTTCTAGACCACCCATGGGCGTAGCGAGGGGGGAGCCTGGGTGGGCACGGCCCCTCCCAGGGAACCTGGTGCCCCCCAGGAAATCACAGCCGAAAAAGTGTTGAGTCGATTTGTAAACACCTAAAGCTAAAATAAAAGTTTTGAATACTAAAAAAAAGGTGAACGGCTTGCTCGGTGCCCAATAATGAACAATAATTTGAAATAATTCAATTTTGTGTCAGGTTGGCCTCCACTAGGCCCCCCCATAACAAAACTCTGGCTACGCCCATGAGACCACCCTGTATATTTGAATTACCTCGGATTTTATGTAAGTTTAATAGACTCGGTTGTTTATTAAAATATAACTTATAAAATGATCTTATTATTTGTATCTAGAAAGAACTTTTAAAGTTATTTACAATTTAACTAGTTAACTTATTGATTATATAATTTTAAAAAAAAGAAAGATATTTTACGTAAAAGTGCCATAAAATATTCAAAATTATATCATTAAAACTTTAAAAAAAAGGTTAAAATTTCTAGTTAATAAAGATTTAACAGATTGAGAATAGAATCAGGTTAAACTAGAATAATTTTGGCATCGTATTACTTGTTATCTTCACATTTTGAAACGAGAATAAATTTATGAATAGCAAATTTTATCACAAAATCCGCTTGAAATTTTAAAGAGGAAATTATATCCTTTACAATATTCATAAAATCGATCAGTTTTAATTTTATAAACACTCGAAACATTCTATTCAAAACTGATATTGATGCTACTATAGTTATAAATTATACTCGTGTAATTCTCAACTTACAAGGATATTATGGTAATTTAATTTAAGAGTAGTCAGTAAATTATCTACAGTTAAACAAGAATCGGTTCGAAAGTTTATACAGAAAATGAGGAAAAAAAATAAAAATAAAAGTTTGAGGTAATGCTTTGAGGTAGATATTTACATTTTATTCCTTATTATTAAAAAAATAAAAAAATTTATTACATATGTTATATGCTGATAAGTAGTGTTATATTATCTATTATTATTATTATTATTTTATGACAGGACATTATTTAAACAAAATTTTATACCTAAATATGTTGTGAAAATGGCTGTTTTCGTTGAATTTTGTCTAAATAAAGGTTATGAAAATCAATATAATTTTATAATGGTATATAAAAAGAAATAAAAAATTTTGAATATGACATTAATGTTTAAAAAATGCATTTTTATTCGCTTTCACATTTTGCAGCAATTATAACGAAAATTCAAGTTTTGCTGCTCTTTCAAGCGTTAGTTCTATTTTCTTTATTATCATCATTATTATTTTTTACTTTTTTTTTTAGTAAAATTATCCAGAATTGGATCATATTCCATTAAATTCAAGTCTAAAAATGGTTTAGGTTTACACTTTTCTTTTGATGTGAGTTTTTTTTTTTTATACCCCCGTCAAATGTAATGTGTTTATTCTCTGATACTATTTTTACTTCTTTTATATTTATTCCAGAATTATATTCTTTCTTTTTCTAGTAATGGTTGTATTTTAATAAAAATTTATCTATCAGAGTTGAATAGAAGAAAGAAATCTATAAACAATTTCAATAATTTTTTAAATAGTTATTTAAGTTTAGTTTTATTAATTCGTAAGAAAATATAATGTTTCTTCCATTTTCTTATTAGGATTTTAAGCAGTTTACATAATACAAATCTTGAGGAAGTAAACAGAAGTTTTACTCTTCTTTAATTCACTTCGTTTCCTTAAAATTACAATTATTTTTTAACTTTTCACTTAATCATTTTTTTAATAAATTTGTTTTTAGAATTTGTTAGAACACCGTAAAATTACTTTTCTTCGGGTGTAATTCTGTATAATTATAGTTTTATGTACTTTTGCTACACTTATTTTTAATCAGAATCTTTCCACCTTCGTTGTTTAATTCATCTCATTATTTTCTAAGCAGTTGATCCTCATCTTTTTGCATGAAGAAGCTTTTATTTTTGCATATGACAAGTGTGTTTTCTACATTATCTACTAATAAACTGTTAAATAAAGTATATATATGTATAAAAAACAGTTATTAATGTGTAAAATATGAATATAATACGATAGACAACTGTTAACAATAATTAATTAAACATCGTAATTAATTTATTATATCAGCACTAATAGTTTAATTAATAGCATATCTCTTAATTAATCTGTTAAACACATCTAATACAGATAAATTAATTCGTTACACAACAACTGATTTATCTATCAGAAGTAGAAAAATTATACTAAGATAAAGTATACAATATTATAAAATATAAAGATAAATTTTTTCAAATATATCACAATAAAAAAAGGTTGTAAGCATAAATATCTTGGAAGAATCGTGTAGAATACAAGAAAATGTTAAGATCTTAAGTGAAGCTGAAGAATTAAGATGAGAAGGAAGTGTCATTATAATTACTTTCTTATCCTCTAAAATGATTATTTACTGTATAAAATATATATGTGTTATATATAATTTTATTGATAATATTGCTTCTAGTTCTAATAGTGAAAAATTGCAACATCTATTCTCGAGCATCGTTCTATTGGTAGAAATAACTATTAATTTAAGAAGTATCACAAATCTTCATCTATAAAAAAGAAAAGCAAAGATATTTTTCGTTAAATTTATAATTCAGATAATTTTCAAACTTAAAATGTGCACATTTTTTTACATTAATATATAGTAAATAAGCTTATAAAGTATATTTATAAATACAGTATTTCTGTTATTAAAATATTTATAAAATTAATATATTTCTCAAGTTAATCGTATTACAAAATTAAAATGACTATAATTAACATCAGTTTTACGTTACAAAATTATTAATTAAATCATTATGTAAAATATTATCAACGACCTTTAACTTTCATATTTACGTATTCGGTTTAATATACAAAGTTTGTAAACTAAGAAGTTGGTAAGCGTATTATATAACCGAGTAATAAATCATTTTATGTTATCCACGAAAGAGAAATGAACTTATTTATAAATGCATTACATAAAAGAAACAATTAATTCTTTGAAGAAAGTTATTCTCATTCGTAAACAATAGAAACTCTCACAGGGTGTCACTCCAAGTATTTGTACAAGTAAGAAGAAAAGATAGCAAAGCAAATGATTCACTATTATCTTTGCACCACACTCATCGACCGGAGACATCCTCTTGAATTATGACACTGTTCAATTTACTATACTCTGGAGAGTTAAGATATATGATCATTTTAGTATTAGAATGAAGGAAAAAACGTTCAAGATGTACATCAAATGCAGGTGACCATATTATTTTCATTTTATTATGACTTATCACTTCATTAATATCTATATGATGTTATATACACCCGAAAAAAAAAACGTTTAAATCTTTCTAGAGGAGTTTCTAGACTAATTCTTTATTGTTTGTCCTCTGTGTTAGACGCTATCTTAACAAACATGCCCTTTATATTTACTGTTATAGAAAGGTTAACTGTTATTAAAGTGTGTATAAATATGCAGAAAGATTTCGTGTTTAAAGATTGCTTATAACTTTGCAACCTTACACAGATTATTCTACTATTAAAACATATAAATTATGTATAAACTTTTGTTCTTTTCTTTAAAAAAATTAATTATATATAACTCTTATTATATGTTTAATTCTTAATTAGTAGAACGTTAAATTAGAATAAATAATTTAATTTAATTTTCTTTACTTTAAAATATGCTGAACTCGATTATTTATTTCCCTTACAAAAGATGTGCAGACGTATACAGAAATTGTTAATTATTAATAAAAGTTACAGAAATATTTTATTATTTTTATTTATGTTAAGAAATAGTTTAGAAAAGTTCAAATAGTTTTATATATTTTTAAATTTTAGCTTTCCCGAAAGTTATTACACAACTACTGTCAAGAGCAATAACAATACCAAATGTTAACAGTGTGTCTGCAGATTGTAGATACGTAGAAATATTTTCACATTTATTTATGTTGACAAACAGTTTAAAACTGAATTTTTTCTACAACTAAATCTATTTTAATAGTTTTATATACTAAACTAAACACAGTTTATCTGTCAGATGTAACTGATATACAGTCGACCCCCCCTATAACACTGTTGATTTTTCCGTTTTATATGAATTTCATGTTGTACGAGTCACTTAGATTTTACAAATACGTGTGCCGGGCTGTGAACGGCTCATGTATTTGTAAAATTTAAGTGACTCGTACAACATGAAATTCATATAAAACAGAAAAATCAACAGTGTTATAGGGGGGTTGACTGTTATATCTTAACCATCAAGAAAGACTAGAAGGGACATTTTTTACTCTATTCATGCACATAAATTGCAATTTATGTGCATTAAAACACTAAAATATTCATTATTTCTATAAATATTTTATTGATATTATTACAAATTTAAAATATTTGTTACAATATTTACAATGATGTCCTTCTGACAGGTTTATATAAGAGAAAAATTCAAAAGTTTGTGATGCAGAAGATTAATACTTATTTACAACCCAAGAAAATATTATTTATTACCATTAAATTTATTTACAGAATTTAATTTTAGATTTAATATACATTAAAATTTAAAATAACAACTTAATTCAAATGTAAACTCAGACTATCTCATTGACTATAAAGTTATTTTTAGAAGTTTGAGATAAAAAAAAAAGTAAATTAATTTAAATTAAAAATAGTTATAAAAATATCAGTTATTCGCATTCTAAAGGTGTTTATTAATAGATAAATTAAGTATTTATGTAAATTTAGCATTCAACAGCTGTATTTTATCGCTATAAAATAATTAAAACCGTTTTAATTATGTAAGTAAAGCTAGTTAAAAATCTATTTTACAAACTTTTAATTATAATTATTTTAAAGGGAGTACTTTTAAAATTATTAGAGTTTTATATATATATATATTGTTAAAGAACACTTTCTCCTCCCCTTTCTTATTTTTTTTTTTTAGAAAATTGGCTGCGGTAACACATCAAACCGAATGATTGATTACTCGGTATCAGCGGTGTGATGTCAAGAGAAGGTAAATTTTAATTACAAATGTGAATTACCTCGGGCAATGGTGTCTTTTTGGTAAAGTTCTTTAAGGTTTATACCACTGTTTTCAACGATGTTTATCCCGCTGAAGCCGTGATATTGAGAAATTCTTTTACCTCAGGCTATAGTAATATTGTTTGAAAGACGGGTGTAAATAATTATATGCTGTTGAATTTAATATGTCCAATAGTTGCTCGTAGGCAGTAGTCGCAATAATAAGTTAAAATTACTCCTTTTAAACAAAGTTTTATTTTAAATTTTTTAAATAAATGTATAATGGAAACGATACGATGTTCCTTTTTTTTATTTTTGTTAAACTGAAATTAAAAAAGAAGATCTCGTAAACGTTTTATTGTTTTCAAAACAACTAAACGACTAAAGAAATTGTTTTCTATAGATATAAAAATTGTTATGAAGCTTTAGTACGGGAAATTTACTGTATTTTTTATATTTTTTATTTTCCTGTAAACGGAAACTGTATCTATATAATAATATTAATTTTGTAATTCTGTCACGGATCACCTGTTTGTCTGTGCGAATGTTTATATGTTTACATGCAGTTTTAAGCTACTAAAAACAAAATATATATAAATTACACTTTGTTTGTTAGATTTTTATAACGGTTTTAGTAATAATACAGTATTTTGTTATATAAAATAAAATATTTGTACGTCTTCCTGTATCGCTTCCTCAATTCGAAACAAGAATAATTATTAAAAAAAAATTATATACTGTATACATATAGATAACAAAAATGAGTTTTTAATACATTAAGATCTCGTTAGAAACTTAATCGTCTATACAAAAAAAAAGTGTACAGTCGGTTTTCTAGTGTATAAAACACTCCATTTTCTTATCATATTTGAAAAATCAGTACAGATTAACCGAACATGAATATGAAAAAATCCGAATGCTAGAGAGTAAAGGTTACATAAGATTATTTATAAATACCCGCATTAAACAGTAAAGATCTATCTTAATGGATTTTCTCTTCCAACTGGACATTACTAAACGATACAATAACGATTCTTTAACGACAAGTCATGCTATTAATAATAATGTCTCTACATTTAGATGGCAGAATTAATGACATAATTAACACTTCAACCACCTGTATCAAAATCTCTATTGAACCGATACTTGCTACTTAGTGTGTGTGTATGACATACTATAGAAGTTTCCTATAATGTGTGCTATCACTTGCAATAAAAGAATGATTAATTATACTTTTAAAAGCAATATTTTTGCTAAACCAATTAAATAAACAACAGGTTGTACTTAAGAATTTGTCATTTTAATTTGTACATTATCCTCAATAAAAGAAAGTTTAGTTAAAATTATGAATTTTTTTTAAATAATTAAAAAGTTTTTCAATAACATTTTTAATTAAAAGTTCTTATAAAAAATATCTTAAAATGATTTTTATAAGTTTAAAGATATAAGAAAAAATGAAGGAATAGATATTTTTCTTTCTCCTTTATCTATTTACACTTATGTGAGCGTGTAAAGTGATACTAAAAATCTTTCAATATTCAATAACTGCAGCAACTCAATAACATACACAAAGAAGTATATAAATATATTTATACATATACATCACGTTTCATTTATTTTATCTTTAAAAATATATAAATTTTAATATATAGAAAAAGGTTAGTTTTATAAACATGTCATTAATATATTTCTTGTCAATAATTTCCTTGGTTTTACTTCCTTGTTATTACAAAAGTCTGGAAAACATTTCTCTTTCTACGTTATCAACAAAGATCAAATTACCTTTATTTGTAACAGAAATTTTCAATTAAATTTTACGAAACAGCTCTTGAAATATATTTAATCATTTAAAAGACCTCCAAATTATTATGAAAACTTTCATTATGATCGATGAATTAAATTGAAAATAAATTATACAATTTTTTCTTATATTTTCTTCAAGTTTCCTTACACAAATAACTTAATTAAACTTGCTAAAGGTGTTTATTTACTCTTAAATCTTTCTTAACATTTTAAAACTACATCGTGTTTTATAAAATGCTATAACAACAGAGCATAATTAAGAATTTAATACGATCTTAAAATCTTGTATTTTCACTAATTTAATAAGAAAATTAAGAAGCTACACAATTTTTTTAATGCTTATAGTTTATAATATAATTAAAAGTAAATAATTCGTATTATTGATTAAACTGAATTAGATAAGGTGATAAAGATGTCGAGAAATCAACCGTGTATTTATCAATTTTAAAATGATAACAATTTATTTAAATATATTAAAATTATATATATATATATATTAAGACAAGTAATATATATCTAAATATGTCCAATGTTTATTAATCTTTTGTGAAAAACAGTTACGAGATATTTGCAATAATGGAAACGATTGTAAAGTTGGCTTCTCCTTTTAACACTAATGAATGCAGTGAAGCACGCATTTCAGTAGTTTTATCTCTTGAGAATATAAGTTAATATAGATTCAAATTTTATAGTCAGAAAGCATTAAACATGAAAAATGTAAGATAAATATTGTGCTTAAATAAATTACTTTTATTTAAATAATATTTTTAAAAAAATATATGAAAATGATATATTTATTTCTATATAAATTGAATTTGTATTGCGTGGGGACTTCCAAGATCTTGAAGAAAAAAAAGGAATTAATTTCTTAGAATATCAAAATCTCTTAATGGTTAGTTATATCGGCAGTTTCCTTATTTTTTATATTTTAAATATGAAAATAAGAATATTAATTTCGCGTTTAGATGCAAAAAAGTTAGAGTTAAAAAATATATATATATATAAATAACATCATCAGGAACAGATGTGGAAGCTATTTATAAATTTCTAAGAAATTCGGGATGCTGTAAAAATCTTGGATAAAAGTTTTCATCTTTAATGTAAATTTAAAGGTATTTTTTAACATAATTAATTGAATAATTATTTAATCAAGATTGATATTTGATAAAAGATATAATTCTTTTTTGTTTTTTATAATGAAAAACTTTATCTTTTTATATACAAATAAATAAATTTATTTAATTAAATCTTGTAAGAAAGATTAATATTAAATTTTTTTTATTGTTATTAATACTCGAAGAAATAAAATTCTGATTAATTTATTTATAAATAAAAGTTAAATAATACAAAATTTAATTATTTTCTGTTCTTATTCATTTAATTTTTATTTTTTATGGTTGAAGTGAGAGAAAATATTTAATATTCTTTGAAAAGGCGGCATATTTTTTTTTTGGTCGTATTTTATGGTCGAAGATAGCGGAAAAAAAGCGTAATATATAAAGATTATATTCTTTAGAAGACAAGGAGAGTGTTTAATATCGATTGATTTTATTAAAAAATATGTTTAGAAGACCTTCTAACAGCTAATTTTATATATATACGTTTAAATTATAGATTATAAACACTAATTTTGCGATATATATCGCATCTACTCCTACGCATATAGCATTATGTAAGTAATGTTTTCGACAGTAAAATTCGAATTTTTATAAAGAAAATGTATTGTAAGTTTAAGTAATATATTTTCTTCAAACTTATTATTTCAGGAAATAAAGATATTTTAAGTAAAATTGGTTCTGAGTCGGCGTAAAGTTCTTATCCAATAAGCTGTCGTGGTAGAACATCATCGATTCAAGAACAGGACTGTTTATATGACTGTTCACAGTTCTTCCTCACTCTATACAGCCTGTTGACAACAATCAGAAAATGTCCAAATTACATCTTTTGTGCGTCGTCTTTATCCTTGTCTTCCAATTCGAGGTGAGCTTACTTTAAAGCACTATATTTAAAAAAAAAACTATAATTTAATTCAGTTTATTCGGAATTAATTAAGTATGGAACAAAAGAATTAAGTTTTAATATTTTTAAAACAATTCAATAACTGTATCGATTTCTGCATAAAATTTGCATTTCTTTTTTTTTTTCTTTTTCTAAATTAAATATTTTAAGATAATTGAAATATTTTTAAATATTTTAAAGGAGTTCGATAAATGCATCCACTTTCCATATGAAAATTGCGTATATATTTTCAATAGTAATTTTATTTTTTAATATTTTAAAAGAATTCGATTGAAATTCTACTTTTTTTCTCCCCTCGAAACGGAAAAAAATATTTTTTTATTTTTTAAATTTAATAAATTTATTATAATGAGTTTTTTTTTACTTTTTAAATAAGAGATTTAAGAAGATCTTATAAAAAATTTGTATTTTATTTTAAAGAAGTTTTAATAAATTCGATGAGGAAAAAGTAGAAAACTTAAGAAAACTTTGATATAATTTTAATACTTTAAAGTAGTTCGATAAAGTTCAAAATATATATTTAAAAAAAATACTTTTAAAGAAATGAACTAGGAAACTTGATGTATTTTTTAAACATTTTGAAGGAAGTAAACAGCATTTTTTTTCTTGTTTTTTCGCATTTTTNCGTGTATAATTAATATATATATATATATATTTCAAGATAGAATTAATAAATTATTATTAAAATTTTACGTAAAACTAAGGCTTTTAAAATCTTTATTTTTCTTTGTTTCTATATAAATACAAGCAAAGTGAAACAACTATATTATTTTATCTAACTTATTCCTATATAAACTATATTTATTCGAACTAATATTGTTCAGAAGTACCCAAGAATCTTAATAATTCAATATATTACAAGATGTAGTTCCTTATTAATTATTTAGAAGCTTTCAAGATCTTTCTATTTATTCACTTGCAAGATCTTATTTGTTCATAATCTAAGGTTTTGTATGTTTAGAGTCTTACAATAAACAGAATCTTGTGTGTTGTGTGTATCTTTAGGTGTGTTTATATACGAGTATATACGTGTATATAGTAAAATACAAAAGTTAATATAACTTATGTATAAAAATCATTGTATATGCGACTATTTTTTAAGGTAATAATTTAAATTTTATATAGAGAAATCTTTAAAGTAAAATGCTTCACGAAGTTAAAAAGAAAACCTGGTCGAGTGTAGGAATTTGATATTTTCAAAGCTAAAAAAATAAGCTTTAAAACGTGTAAAAATTTCTTAAATCTTTAAAATTATGTTACTGAATCAGGAATAAAATAATAAGAAAGCTTGACAAACGGAGATTTCAGGCATTTTATAACCGACAAGTTACGATTTTCAACACTTATCTTATCAGCAGTTTGCAGGAATGTTTGTAAATGAACTTTATTTTGACATTTTCTTAGCATAAAAATCTGTAAAAATTGATTTTAAAAAATATATATACAGTATATTAATTAATTTATACATTAAATACTTCTTATATATACACTGTAATTATTCTTATACTCTTGTGAAATTTTAAAATAGAAGCGATAGGATCGAGTAAAAATGAACTTTTTAAAATCTGTTATCTCTCCTACCAAACTGATAAACTATACTGTACAAAACTTTACAGTTAAAACACTTATTTAATATATTTCTTAGTAAAATTTAGAAGCTAATTTAAAATATTTTTTTTTTTTTGAAAGATTGTTAAATATTAATTTTAATGATTGTCCTTTATTCCTCTTTAACGACCTTGTAAATATGGAAAAGATTAGCTTGGATTATTGAGGAAAAAGACATATTACAACAGAGATTATGATGATAAAATTCCAATATGTCTACAAATTGCACAGCTGTTGACATATTGCACAAGGTTATATTTGGCAACGAATATTCAACTTGTCATCACTGACTAGCTTTGGAGTAAGAGAGATTTATTTTCAATGATTTTTGACTTTACAAAAGCTGAAAAATCTTTAAAAATGAAAATGTCTTTCAGAACTTTTTACTATTATTTATCTACATTTTGATTTTCTTCGAGTTTAAATGGAGAATTAAGAGATTATCGTACAGTTTTATCCTTGGAAAAATGATCGTTTTGTGATTATCCACTCTAGAGACACGTAATTCCTCTTTGAAATATTGAAAAATAAAAGATTAGAAATGATTTATAGATGCGATACTTTGCTAGATAACGAGATAATTATACTCTGTAGACATCTTTACACGCGTGAAACGATCTCTAATCACGAATCTCTTTCAGTATAATAAGGTTATATATATATATATATATATATAAGTATGCATAGTCTGTAATTTAATTAAAAATTCAAAGAATGTTCTTTAAATAATCTAATTATTCATTCTGACCAATTTAAATTATTCGTGAATATTTTAAACGTTAATAATTTTCTTCCAAAGTGCCAACATACTCAATTTTGGGAGGATTTATGCATTAAATGCACTTTTAAAAGTTTCAAAATGGTATTGCATGCTAAGGAAACTTTTTAAATTTGTTATTAAAAGTTTAAAAAAATATATAATTGTTGTTAAATTTATCATATGAATAGTATTTAGGCCTNGTTTTTAAAGGTTTTTTTTTTTGAATTTTTCTAAAAAGGTTAAAAGATACTGGAGTAAATTTATATCGAGTTGCAACTAGTCGATCGCGAGTCACATTCCTAAATGTAATAAAATTAATTTAAAAGTAAGGTTGAGAAATTTTTAGAAAAATAGAACCAAAATTGTATGGATAATCCAATGTTGTCTTGATACTTTGAAGCGATTAGATTATCTATAACTTATTTATTTATGAAGATAAATGTAAAATATTCAAGAATATATTCTGTTTTATTCAATTAAATTGGATTAAAACGGTTTATTGGGTTGTAATTTGAAATCACGTGATTTTCAATTCAAAAAATTTTCTCCACAACGTTGACAGGCATGATTGCTGTTAACGGGAAAAGTGTGATTTACAGGGGCAAGCCACTAATTTGAGTTGTAGAGCATGTATTTTAAATTAAATTAATTAAAAATATGATTAAAAATTGTAGCCTTGTTTTTTATCGTTGCATTTACATATTGATAAAGAGCATAAATTAGAGTTTATGTAAAAAATTTGTATGCAGTTTAGCATATTGTTCCAGTAGAACACAAGCTTCATACGTCGAATGTTAATGTTATACTATGTTAAATGGATTGTAAGTATACAGTACCTAGAATTATTTTAATGAATGTGTATTAGTAGAAATGAAACAGATGCATTCATTTCTGAGGTGAAAGTCGAAGATCATGCTTATTTCTGTAGCACTTAGATTCTTTATAATGCTACACACACAGAGAGAGAATCGTGAAGTAAAAGTCACACATAAAGAAATAATGGATTTGATGGATTAATTCTTTATAGGTATAAATATGGGTTATTGATAGTGTAAAGATACGTTAACTATACTAATAGGTTTAAGAAAAAGCGAGTGAATTACAGATCTCGCGAAAGATATTTTTATCGAGTTAATACTGAAGTAAAAATGTTAAAATCTCTGGAAGAAAACTGGAAAGTAGATACCAGAGACGATAAAAAAAATGCTGAATCGGCGAGCTTTTGACATTGATTTATCTTTCTTTTGTGAAGTTGGCCGCAAATCTTTAAAAGACATCATAGTGCACCCATAGCCTACGGTTTTATTTTCATTTATTTCTTTGTTTTTTTTTTAAGTGAATAAGTGCTTAATTAGACTTAAGCACGAAACACTAAACCATCGAGCGAGTGCATTAGAATTTTGTTTACTGTGTTCATTATTTTAGAATCAATTGTAGTTGTTCAAAAATTCTTAATAATTATAAAACAAAGAGGTGTTTTTTTTTCTTCTTAAATTCCAGTAAATTTTGTAATAAAATAGTTTCGAAAATCTCTTCTTTATTAAATTCTTTTTTGAATTTGATGTATTGTGGTATCAAATTTTAATTTATTTCCGAACAAATTTCCTAGAAAACTCTAAAGAATTAGTAAATTCGAGCGTAGGTTTATTGGAGAAAACATTGGCGAGGGTGGATTTTAGGAACACTTAATCATTTAAATGGTACTTTAGTAAGAGATAGTTTAGTCATTTTCATTGTAAAGATTTAAGATTAATAAACAAAACGCTATTAGGAAGAAGAATTGTTGCAATGTAAGCATTCATCTCGTTGAAATGATGTGCTTTAATTTGTAATTTCCTCGCCTCTTAATTTGACAATAGAGCTAAGGTAAATTAAACAAAGTTGGTTAATTGATAAAATGCAATTTTGCAATTTATTATGATCATTCACGACAAAATACTTTTACGACGTTGTAACGTGTTTAAGACGCATACAACACAACTTTAATTACAGAATATAACTAATCATATCGCAGCGAGAGAAGATAATTTATTATTAACTTTTAGTAGAGATAAAAGATGATTGCACAAGTGATAAGATTTGCTACAGCGTTAGGAAAATTGTATAATTCCAGGGAGATTTCTCTTGTAAGTTCTCGCCTTTAAACCTAAGAAAATATTTTTGTATAAGTTATTAAGGTATTTTTGAGTGATAAGAAAATATTTTCTCGAAAATGATACTGTGGTGTATGAGATTTGAGAGCAAATTTAATATGGAAAAAATATTTATACCAATGACTTATTGGAAATTTTTCAGAAATAGCTACGTTTTTCTACTTATATAATAGATACAAGATATTCTTAATTTAATCATTTTGCGTGTATTTAATGGTACTCTCTAATTTTTAAATAATTTTATAGTTTAAAAGATTAGTAATTTTATTTTTGTACGCTTAATTACAAATTTTTATATATAAATGTACGTTTATGATGTAAACACTTCTTAATATGGTTTAGTGTATTAGATTCTTACACTACGAGCATCAAATTTCCAATATGATTCAGCATATGAATAATATTAGAAGAATCTTATACTGTATATATAAACACAGATAACACACGAGCTCTGAGTAATTTTCTATCGGAATAATTGTTCATAAATGCTGAAGTTTTTCATGGTATTTGAAAGTTTTTTTAAGTGTATGTGTGTTTAATATACGGCAATCTTGCTTTGTTTTATTTAAAATTTTTACAATTCAATGTCTTTTCTACTCGCTGTAATCAAAGTTTTCTACTAGAGAAACGTTTCACTTATTGTGAATCGAGTTTTCCATTAAAGGTTAATACTGTAGCGATCAGCGATCACTAACCTAAGCTCATCGATCTAGTAGCACAAACACTTTCATTAACCAAAACTTGAGCTCGGAAGCTTAGAACACGCTCCAGTTTAATGTACAAACACGCAACCAAAACAATCTTCCATTACAGTTAACGACAACATATGCAAAGAACAAAAAATTTACAACATAAAATTGAACAGTTTTAAATTCAAAAACACTCGTTTTTTCCCCTTTAATTTTGAAGTAATTTATATCAATTTTACGGAAAAATTAAAAAAAAAGTAAATATCGATTGGATTTTTCAATGTTTCCGAGTTATTAAACCGTGCCAGGGACTTAAACGAGATTTATTGAACCATCAGATAGGTGACCCGTTTATTGAGGACATGTTTTATTACATAAAATTTGTATTTGGCATCAAGTGTTGCAGCTAGAAACTAATAGCTCCATTCTACAAATATCGATAATTCGATCGAAACTTTTTGATAACGGAGACCTAAGATTGAAGGAAAGAGGTTGTTTGTTGGAAAATAGATCTGTTTATGCCCCAACAACAGAAGAAGTATATGCTCAACAGCTGCAAAAGATTGGTGAAATATCTAAACTTGGATCCTCAAAGGTTTATATATCTTTAAGTTTGAAGAAACGGGTTCAAACCTTTTAAAAAAAACATGCCAATTGTATACATCTGTCGTGGCATTTCTTTAAATAAAAGTACTGTAAAGAAAGTTTTATGATAGATAGGAGAATTTAAAAAAAATAATAATAATAAATCCAATTTAAAGTTTTCTAAACCGCATACTGTCGAATTGTCTGAATGCCTTTAAGTCGAAATTAAACGTATAAATATATAATTATGTTCTACAATTTATAATTGTTTCATTAACGTTTCCTAGCTAAAGTATAGTTAAGACTTTGGTATGCATTTATCGAATATCTCACAACTGTTTATTGAATTTTCATACGACCTTTATGATCTTAACTGAAGTTTTAACATATTTTCTCTCTTACTTCATTAACTTCCAAACATTGTTTTAATTTATTAATCATCATTTCTCTTCTAAAAGACAATTCTAATTTATATTTTTAGTAAAATATTCTTTTTTTAAAAAAACTATAATTAAAAATAATTTTTTATTTAAATTAATGTTTGAGCAAGTTACGTTTAAGCGTACACGTTCTTAAATTAAATGAGCCTTTTAGTCTTTAAGTTTATACTTATTATTATATGAGTATGACTTTGTGACGTTATTTTAAATGAAAATTTTTGGAAAATTTACATTTAAGTTCATTCACAAAGTTTAAATAAATTAAATCTATTTTAAATCGTGTGGATTAGCCTAAAAATCGATACTACTACTTTCCAAAACAACTTACAAACTATTTAAGTACAATGGTGCGTTATCCTATGGTAAAAATAAGGCAATTTCCCGAGTCCAATTTCAAAGATTGATGTGGGGCTCCAAATCAATCTTTTATATTTCCCCTAGTACATTCCCCCGAACGAAAATGTCTGAAGTCAACACTGTACAAGGGGCACCTAATTAAAATTTGCCTGGGCCCCACGAAGCTGTAACGCGCCAATGTTTTCGTTTCATTTGAATCTAGTTTAGACTTTTTGTTTACGGAAACTTTGGCAATTTATTTGTGTAGCCCGCATTCTTATTTACACGAAATTTTCTCTCAACTTACCCACTACACGAAGGTTCATTATAATGTGTAATTATGATACTAAACAAGTAATAAAACACAATTTAAACTGACATTCGATCACACATCGTTAACCGAAAACTTTTACCTAACGAACGTCGTTTATAACGATATATATATATGATTAATAGGCAATTAACTCATCCAATTACGGAAGTGTCAGGGTACATAAGAAAATACCTCAGATAAAACGTCAAGTTAAAGGCTGATAGTAAAAAGGTAATATCAATCCGGAAATGTCTTCTACAGTCACGTGTCTACCATGACTAATATAAATAATACTCTGGCAGAAAAATGAGCGGTTGGGAAGAAGGATCATTTTTCTTACTGAACTTCTTCTCAGATAACGACTTATATTAACACTGCAAGGTCAGGGGGAAGTCATAACCATCTTCTTATACGTTAAGCACAGTTAATTTCGTCTATCGTCCATAACAAAACTAATGAGTTAAGAATAAGAACTTAAATCTATTATCCAAAAAATCATTTATTATATTTTTATTTTTCCAACAACTCTCCAGTTTATTCTATGATTTTATTTATTTTGTACTTATTATTTTTTTTAATAAATTGGCCTACTATTTTTTAATATTTTCTTAGATTTTTATCGAGGAAACGTTCATTTTAATTATTTATTTAGACAAACAAGATTAGTAAATTTTTTGCATTCTTTATATATTTGGAGATATTTGGTGAAAAGTTTCAGCTCGAATTTAATAATTTTTAATACAGAAAAATATATAATAGTAAAGTTAAAATTTGCTGACATATAGCAATTTTTTAAGCTTATACGCGAAGGAATTCAATTCTTTCACCAATAAATTTTCAATTTTTTCTAATATAATCTAAAATTGTAACCTTTTTTTCCCTCTTCTTTTTTAATTTTCTCCCCGGAAAAATTAGATTTTAGTAAAATTATATCTTTTAATATAAAGGGAAAAAATGATAATAATAATACATTGATTGAATGGTGATTTTTCTTATTAAATTTCAGATAGAAAAATTTAAATAAGTTGTATATTATGTTAAGAGGTAATTCCAGTAGCTGATATCAGCAACTGGAAAAGTTATTTTCCAATATCAAAGACTTTCATGTGTTTACTACGATAAAAATACTTGGAAGGAAAAAATAACAGTAATATATGTTGTTTTCAATATGTTTACTAATACATACACCATGCATTATATATTACGTATGGTTTCTACTTATTATTTTTAAATTCGGTTAAAATAACATTATTCCATTTCATCTTATCGTAAACAGTTTAAAGTGATTCAATATATGTATGCGTTATTTACTTTGTTTTCTTATAAATTGTATTTACAAAAATACATTATATTTCCCACATAGGTGATCTAACGATAAAATAAATATAAAAAAAATTCCAGCAACGAGTTGCTTAACTTTACCGGCAACATCTGTTACGATATTTTTTTTTTTTAATTTTTTTTTATATTTTTGATTATTATAACACGGTAAAAAGCTTAATTTTGATGGTATGGATGAGTTTAATAAAAAAAATTGTAAAACTGTCATTAAGTCCTATCCCACTCGAGATACGACATATGATTTCCTCGACCTATAACCACCAAAATTTAACAGAATCAATCCCCCTAATACAATAACTNATAACACGGTAAAAAGCTTAATTTTGATGGTATGGATGAGTATAATAAAAAAAATTGTAAAACTGTCATTAAGTCCTATCCCACTCGAGATACGACATATGATTTCCTCGACCTATAACCACCAAAATTTAACAGAATCAATCCCCCTAATACAATAACTTCCCTGCAAAATTGTAGAAATTTCGACAAAAAGCGCAAAGAGTTATTAAGCTTCAAACACGATGAAAAAACCGCGGCCCCCCATACTAACAATCACACATACAGAAAAAAAAACCCGAATTATTTTGCATTTCTAGACGTTTTAAAGTGTCCCGAATCCAAAAATGTAAAAATCTTGGGGGTCATTTTTTGACCGATCGCCATACTTTCCCTCTGTTATATATAACAGAGCCGGGAAAGTAAAAGAAAACAATGTTTTAACTGCTAATTGATTCTGTCACCATATCAAAGTCTTTTTTTTTTTTTTCTATTCTCGGATGCTTTTACGGTATCTTTTCTTTTATATTTAATTTAATTGTATCTTTGTCTTTCAAGTTATTTTTCCAATCTTCTAGGTGTTTATAGTGTGTGTTTATTTTTTCTGCCAAATTTATTTAACTTTGAGAATTCTGTACATTTATTTTTGTTTTTTTTTTCTAAATAATAATTTTAATTATTTGTAATTTATACTATGTATTGGAGTTTTTTTAATTAGACAAATTGTAAAGTTTATATTAATTTAATAAATATTTAGTTTTATAGAGTCTCTATACAAATATTTGTACCTTGTGGGACTTTATAGATCAATAGAAAAATATAGATACCGTTTGTATTGTTTCGAGTGTTTATCAATTAATGGGAAGTAGATATAATCTACATATAACTAAGCATTTTTTAAATCTCAAAGAATAAAAGGTTAAAATAATAGAAAGTGGAGCTTCCTTATTTAACAATAGTACAAAGTACAAAGACCTAAAACAATAGAAAATACAAAGCTTTTGTATGTCGCTTAAGAAAAAACAATACTGTAGGCTATTTAAGAGTAAAATATTCTAAATACTTTAGTATTAATATTTTCATTCTTAAGAAAACTTCTTAATTCTAAAGATTAAATTTATGTTTATTGTTTAAAAGTTAATCGTCTATTTTTAATGGCAGGTGTTCAAGTGTTTGGCTATGGAAGATTACGCCGTGGATCCAAACTGGCAGAACGAGTTTCCCGATTATTTAGTAGAGAAAGATAAACGTCATTTAGCATCAATGGCAAAAAACGGAAGACTCCCTTCCGCTCATTTCAACGGAAAAAGATCCGATTCCGATAACGATTCAACGGGAAATATTGATCAAACGGAGTTTATTTCGGGAGATAAACAGAACGAATCGGAATTGAAACCACCAGAATTAATTACGGAACAAAAACGTCATATAGGGGCTTTCCTGAAATCTCGAGGTCACCCGCTTTCAGCGTTTCATAGTATGACACGAGGATGGGATTTAGAAAACGAAGACAATCCCGGTAAGAGGAATATAGCAGCATTAGCGAGAATGGGAAGACTTCAAGCGAAAAGCTGGCCTTACGGATTAAACAGAGAAGATGAAGATAAGGATACGGAATGCATGGAAGAAAAGACTAATAGCATACGCGAAAAACGATACATCGCGGCATTGGCTCGTAAAGGTCGTTTGCCACCTCTCAGAGGATTTCGTCCTCAGTGGTTTAGCGATAAGAGGACAAAAAATCAGGAAATGTATCTCTGGTCTCCTTACAGATCGGCTAAATCCTCTACCGACAAAAGAATCCAGAAAGACGTGGGAAAAACTAAGAAATGTAAAAAAAATATAGAAGAAATCATAACTCCCGAGGAAGAGAATCTCTTAGGTTTAGATTTGAGCGGTCTTCAAAAGAAAAATGTGGCATTATTGGCGAGGAAGGGGCTCCTTTCCTCAAGACCATTTGTACCCAGAGATGTGTAGATGTGACTTGTCTTTTTTTGTTTTTTTCTTTGTTTTTTGCCTTATCTTAGTGGTAACTATGAAAAATATGTTCCTTTTCTTCATCATCTCTCATCAACAAATTATAATATATAGTCCATATTAAAAGTTTACTTGTTGAATGTTTGTTATATATTATATGATCAATGTTGTATTGTATAGTAGAATTATTCTAAAATAAATATAATCCGTAGATTATTCTTATTAGCATTTTGACTCATACTTTCCTAATTCCTAATATAAAAATTTTAAATAAATTACAGTATTAAAAAAAACTTTATATTAAAAATTATAACTTAAATAAAAGTATTTAAAATTTAATAAATTTAAATAAGATTTACGAGTTAAGTAAGATTCTGTTGTTTAAAACTCTAAAATGAATTATAAAGTGGATAAAAGTATTCATTAGAATGAATCGAAGCTGAACGATTCGACTTTCCTTGATTAACTTCCAGGAAATGATTGAATTTCTGCACTAGAAACCATCTTATCAGGGAACATAAAGGGTAGATTGTATCGCTCTTTCTCTTACTCGTTCGTTATGGCAATCAATTCCAAGTAAACAAAATTCTTCTAAATTACAAAATCGAAACATTTTCTATGAATATTACAACTTTAAAATAACAGCAGAGCAAATGTCGCGTCAAAATCTTAAATTTCCTACACGTACAAGTTTATTATAATGGCTAAAAAGAATTATTTTCGTACGCATTATTATTCCTTAAATAAATAAAACTGCATGGGAATCGATTGGCAGATCGTAAGTTAGAATATAGTATATCTCCCGATAGTAAAATTCGATTGAATATATTTTTAAAATCCAGATCAACGAGCTGAACTAAAAGGCAGAGATGGATTTAGCAGTTATTCAATTCTCGAACGTAGAAAAAGCTTATTTTATTCGGAACTTTAGGCTTTTTCTATTTCCAATCGTTTCGAATTTCAAAAAAGGGAGGTTTATTTTAAATTATGATGTCTGCACAGATCCATTATAAAATGTAGTTTCTTTAAAGATTAAGTTAAAATACTCCAACACGAAATTAAATACCTAATACACTATAATATGAATAAATGGGCGTGTCAAATACACTGAATCTGCATATAAAAATCGTTTTTGCTACTCTAAATAGCTTTTATTTCACTTATAATTAATGATGATAAGTACTGACCTTCCTGATCAAGAAAATTATCTTGCTTTCAGTCAAACTAATGTTGTTAGAAGCTAACAATCAGTAACAGTCAGATTTTTGTGACAAAGCAAATGACTTGCTTTTAGTCACCAGTAATAAAATTACTATAACAATTAGCCGTAATAGAAGTTTTACGATAAGCTTACGGAAACTCAATTTATCATTCAAAATGATGCTAGTATAATAATAGGCACTAACATTAATATATTTGCAACAAAATATTTATAAAATTGATAAAAGGACAATACAGTAAAAGTAAAGTTTAAAATTTGTTTATTAAAATTTGATTTTAACAAACTTAGTTTTAAAAATGTAAAAGTTTGATTGTGAATTATTCGAATAAATCAGGAAAAATAAATACTAAAATTGAATTTTTTCCTTGAGATAAACCACAATTCTTTTTACAAGTGCTATTAAATTACACTAATTTAAAGAATGGAAAAATTAACATATTTTAAAATTTTGAATTACACCATTTGTACTGATATACATTATATTTACATGTTAAGATACGTACATATATATATATTTATTTATTTACTGTATATATAAATATAACTATCCACAAATTTACACGATCTCTTCGGTATNTTTGCGTGTATTTAATGGTACTCTCTAATTTTTAAATAATTTTATAGTTTAAAAGATTAGTAATTTTATTTTTGTACGCTTAATTACAAATTTTTATATATAAATGTACGTTTATGATGTAAACACTTCTTAATATGGTTTAGTGTATTAGATTCTTACACTACGAGCATCAAATTTCCAATATGATTCAGCATATGAATCATATTAGAAGAATCTTATACTGTATATATAAATATAACTATCCACAAATTTACACGATCTCTTCGGTATCATTTTCTGTTTCGGGTTTGTTCTCGTTATTCAAGTTATTAGTTTTGGCACGTGTGTATCCGTTCTGGTTTTCAGAAAAATAGTTGGCTGTTTCAAATAACTCGGGTGGCTCGTACTGTAAAATTTTTTGATCTGGAGAAGGGTTCTTTTTCTGCAAAAGAAATCAAAAGTTCTAGACAATCTTTTTAAAAATTACTGAAAAAAAATAAAATAAAACATACAGAAAAAAGAGGTTTCTGCAAGGATGTAAACAATTTCTTTACAGAACTGTTACTTAGTTGGCACTCTGCATCATTCATTCTTTCTTCCATCACATCCAGATTTTTTTGTATCATGTTGATGAATAACTAGAATTATTGAAATTCTTTTATTAAATATTTATCTATATGAAAGAGAAAGGAAAAACTGATTATATTTTAAATTACAAGTGGCTCACTTGCAACTTATCTATCTTAACAAATAATTTTTCTAAATCGCAGACTTTGGCATAAATTTCTGGAAGTGTGTGGCCAAAACACAATGCTCCATCACTTCTTACCTGAAATTGAAAAATAAGATTTATTTGTAGTTTAAATGTATTAGATATCCAATTATAAATTGATATAATAAATTTTAGTTACGTCATTTAAATTTTTCCAAAATTTAATTAAGCAGTGATTGTTAAAATAGTTAAAAAGTGATTATTTTATGTTATCATTTAAGAAAACGAAATAAAATTTCAAGATACATAATTTTATTTTTAATAATAAAATTTATTGATTTTTAGATATTTATTTATTAAATAAGCAATTGTAAATTGGATTTTTAAATATAAATATGCCAATCAAAGTATTAAAAAATGAAACAAAAAGCATACAAAAGTTATACACTGCTTATAGACATGCTATACTTGTACAGTACATGTACATAGTACTACATATTATATATAAATTAGATAGACAAAATTTGTAATAAATGTTAAAAATTTCAGTTTTTTCAAGCATTGTATAGTTAATTCACCAATTAGTAAAAATTTACATAAATTGAAATTTATCTGTCTAATGCAACTTAAAAAAAAAAAACATGATTATAAAAAATAACCACTGGTTCCACGTCACTAGGCCTTGATCAAAAATAATATTAGAAGGGTAAGATTGATGGAAAATGGCATCATGCTATCAATCTTGCATTTCTTATATCTTTTTGCAAGTTGTTTGTATTAACATTTTGTCTTAATCATTTTGTTATGTATTTCAAAGCACACTTTTGTAATTTTTTTCCATGAATAAAAACTGCAAATAAGTTCAAAAATAATTCTGTTTACATGTTTATTCTTTTTTGCTTCAATCAAATTCAATGCACATAGTTGTGAATGCTACATAAGCATTTAGGGAAATTTTGACTTACAATAAAATTTGATATATATAAAGTTTCCTAAAACAAAAGCCTGAGAGTGAATATGTTTTATCAAAATATGATATAATTATTTTCATTCTTAAACAGAGTTAACAAATATTAAAAGCAAGAAACTACAAATAGGATCAGCCGTGGTAAAGCTAATTATGAACTTTCAATGGCTATATCATTTATTTAAAAATTATTTGGCTACATCAGCAATAAATGATAAATACAAATATACGTTTGATAATAAAAAAAAAGCAATGCTGAACTGTTAAGTTGGTCTCATTAAACTGAACAATTTAGATCCACCTAATGAAAATTTGTAGAAAGAAAACCTTAGTCTCATTAAACAAATTCAATGTATCTAATTTGCCAGAAAAAATATCAAATAAAGATTCTAACCATGCATTTGCATTCCTTTCTACATTCTTGCAATTTTCTTTATCTTCTTGAGAATAAAAGTAAATTGTTCACATGAAAACATCTGAAGTGAAAATAATTTTTTCTCCTCAGTCTTAATAATATAGGCCAGATGTAATTGGTATCTTAGGATTTAGACATTATTTGGTCACTTTTGATTTGGCTTTAAAGATTTAAAAAAAATACCACTATCAAAAAGTGGTATGTTTTTGTTTATTCAATAGATTAATGAATTACTAGATGCTTTTGTATTTTTTGCAAAAGTCATTAAGTTGTGTGTGATTCAAAAGTTGTAGATATTACTGTATATTTTTTACCTATACTGTTGAGTGCTTCCCATTTGATTATGCATGTTCTTTAGTCAGTCTGAAGATAATACAGTGCATGACTATACTGTGTTAAGATTGAAAAAGTACAAAAATGCCAATGAACATATTATTGGCTAGAACAGCCTGACTTACAGTAGTATTTTTAGCACACCATGTGTCCAAATGAATTCAGATTCGTGGAATAGCATGCTGGATTATTGGTGTCAGATTAACAAACTTCTGCTGTACTTCCTTTTTTCCATTTTATATTTATAATTCAAAATCTCATATATTTACTTTATCATCAGAACAACAAATTATTAATAACAGATGTCAATATAAAAATAATATGTTGTTGTAATGTGTTTCATAATCTTTTAAAGTTATTATATTAATAAAGATACAAAATATAAAATATATAAGATCAAAACTTACCATATCAATCAATCCACAATACTCATCCATTCTTGTTAACATATCTTCAATGTTTTCTTCAAGTACCTGCTTCTGAAGAAAAATCTTTTAAAAATCCTAATAATCAGTAACTATAAAACATCATGCAAACAAGAAGGTAACTCAAAATTCTGATCAGAACAGATTAGTGATTAATCAATTTTGACCATGCTAACAGTTTTATATAAAACTTTAACACAAAATTTGTAAATATTAGTTAAATAAATTAAAAGAAAATATCTTTGGTTATGGAAAAATTTTGCTTTTTTGCAACTACAATAAAACCCATCGAAATGCAATAAGTAGAGTGAATTCTTTTAGTCACATTGTTGCAAGATTGGTTAATGAAAAATGTTTGTAAGGTGGTCTCTTTCAGTTACCATATGAAGAAAAAATTTGTAGTTTAAAAAAAGAAAAAAATGTTTGTAGTAAAAATGAAAATAAATAAAATTAATCCAGAGCAGTTAATTTTTCTTTGGACAATAAAAGTCCATTTTGCAAACTGATTTAATTATTTACTACATTAAGTTTTCACTTTTCATGTTAATATTATATTGAAAAATTAAATTAGTAGTAGACTTTTGACAATATGGTACTTTCCTTGATTATAAAAAAGTAATGTACTGTCAAAAATGTATTTAAGCAAAGATAGTTTCTCTAACTGTATACCAAAAAGAGAAAGGCACAAATGTGGAAGATGGGAACCAATAAACAATTGTGCTATATCTAAATTTATGGGGTTTTACATCTTTGTTTAATATATAAAATTTTTATCTGAATAACTTGATCTGGAATATATCAAATTCCCAGAGTAAAAACTGACAAAGTTATTGTGACATTGTCACAATGCTGGGCTGCAATTTTTAATTTAAAATATACGCTCTTGATTTTAGTCGTGTCTTGCCACTGTACATCAATACAATAGTCATGCCAGTCATCTATCTAACTCCATCCTGGAGAAAATTGAATTGAAATCATGTGACTTCTGGTCCAGACTAAAAATTCATATATAGTTAATTGGGGCCTCCTGCCCCCAAACTTTCCACATCTGGTCTTGACTTTCATATATCTAATTCCATTCTTGAGATTAAGGAAGGACAAACAGTGAGAATTTATTTCAGGTGGCACCATTGATATTGCATTAAGGTTATAAGTCAGCCTTACATGTGCAATGAAACCTTAGCTCCAAGAACTATTCTTAGCTCCTGTTTCTTACAGTGCTGAATGATTTGAAAAGTTGATAAAAATAAAAAATTGGAACAGTATCTAAATTAGGTATTAAAATTAATGTTTTCCTTTAGGAGATTAAAAATAATTATGTAGACATAAAGTGCATTTATTTCCAGCTTAATGGGACAGATAGTCCTCATATAATAAAGTAGTCAAGTTCCTATGAAATCTTGTTCTGGGAAAAACCATGTTATCAGTAACCAAAAAAGGTTGAGCAATTTTTTAAGAATAAAGTAAAACATTTGTAAAAATAAATTGTGAAAATAAAACAAGGATATTTTATTCTGAAAAATACACACTCTCATAACAACTTTTTCCAATGAGAAACAAGCTTATAAATTCTCTTCTTGAAAAATTCTTTGTCTTTAGAAGGAAAAAGCCATTCCTTTTCTAATCCCTCTCAATTTTGAAACTGTTGGCTATACATATGATTGTCAAGTGATAAGAAATGATGAAAATCAGATAAAAAAATCAGGTGAATATGGAGGGTGGGGTAAAATTTCTCAATAAAGAGCTGTGAAACTTTTCCTAAGCCACTCTTGAAGTCTGAGGTTTGGCTTTATTGTGAAGAAACAATACCTTTTCAATTAATCAGTGCCAGCTGTTTTTGGATAAGCTTCTCGTGTACACACTGAGCTGAGCAGAGTTAACTTTCCTAGTGATTATTTGGCCTGAAGCTTGCAATACTTGTTACATTCCACCAAATACACAACAAAATTTCTGTTGATGAAATGCTGGCTTTAACATGGAAGGTGTAGGTTTCCCAGAAGATAGTAATAAAATGGCTTGTTCTTATAACAAGAAAGAATTAAGAAAGAAGAGCTTTGGAATTTGTTTTCTACCATGAGTTTGTATGGAATCATTTGATAATTTTGTATTCTTTATCCAGTCAATGCAAGTGCAAATGAATGGTTTCATTGTTCACACCAAATATTTCTGGAAGCTGTCCACATCCTCGACTCACGACATTATTTAATTCATTGCCATCAACGACCGTTGGCCTTCCTTTGCCAACAAATATATCTTTGAGAGATTCATCCCCCGATGCTTGCGCAACATTTGTCCCAAGTTTAAATTCATAAAGAAGCGGGCTCAAATAACTATATCTGAAGCTGACATTTTGACATCTGTTTTCATATTACACAGTTATATTTTTAAACAAATTTCTGTGACAGTCTAAATTTGGAACATAAATAACAAAACTAATTAACAGTCGAAAAGGTAACTATAAAACCAGATTAGACTTTTTTAGCAACACGACGTATGGGACTATAAGAACCGGTACGAGTGGCATTACATTTCAAAAGCTAACAAAAATACACAATTTTATTTTTACAACTATAGGGAACTTACTTGTTTACATATTACTATTTTTAAAAGTATTATATTTTGTAAAATGTATGTGTTTCAGATAATATACATTCATTTAACTTTCTTCCTCTTCATCACAATGAAATGAGAATGTTTTCTCTGTTGCAAGATATCTTCATCACCAGAAGCAGTTTTAATTTTCTTCACAGTTCAGATTACTGCTTTATTTGAATTTAATTATAGCGATGTATTATAGCATGCCTCCTTTTTTTCAAAGACCATCTAAATTTTCTATTTTCATTTCTTTACAATCAAAGATAAAAAGTTGAAATCTTCTGAGTGGTGCTTTTCTATTTTTTATTAGGGCATAATTAAAGACTGAATTTTAATTCACTAAAAATATTGAAATACAATATGGTTGTACTGTGTTGCTCTGTTATAACGAAACATTAAATAATGTGTTTCTTTCTAGATAATTCATATAAACATTTAATAAAAATAAAGTGAAATATTTTGCTATACCTGTTTGGTAACGTCCAAATGCATATATTTGGCATAATCGCCCGATAATTCCCTCGCCAGTTTCTCTCTTTCATTTTTATTTTGCGAATCGTTTTTCTCCCTGTCGATAGAATCAATCCCCTCATCCGCCATTTTGTAAACAACACGATTGCTACGTGGACAGTGTTGCCAAATCTCTGCCTGTTTACATAAAATATGAAAAATTATTCTCATTAAAATTTCCTGCGAATAAATTTTTAATAACGTAAATACGAAAATACGAAATTAAGAATTTCTAATATATTTATTTCTCTTTAGGCGCATTTATATATCATTATTCATTAGTAAAATAAAGTTATTTGATAGCAATTATCGTAAATATAAAACGGTTTTTGTATATTAAAATAATAAAATATTGTTTATTTGTATTATTTTATTAAATTAATATATGAGAGGGGAAATAAATTTATCTAAAAAATTTCAAAATGATTTAATTACAAAAATTCCCGTTGAGTGACGCTGCCGGATTCAAAGGGCATCTATTTTTGACATTAAATTTGAACTCGAGTATATAACAAAACTTAATTTTACTCAGTCACTTAACCGGATTTTAATCAAACTATATTAATATTTTATGCCATTGAACCGACTTCGATATTTATAATTTATTAGACCGGACAATTCCAGATAAAAAAAAAAAAAAAACGGTAAAAATTTCCAAAAAAGGTAACCGAATTTTTTAAAATTATAATTTAATCTTTTTGTTTTGTACAAAAAATCAAATTTTATCATTTATATTTATTTATATATTGTATTTTTCTTACAAAAGAAGAAAAAAAAGATGAAGTTTCGAATAGGACATTCACTGCTTCCAAAGCCGCGTTTCGTTTCTATATATAGCGAGGGTAACATTATCAACAACTTAGCGATTAGCGAAAGTTTAAGTACAGTTATTGCTTTTTACGGCTCTATACTGTAGTTAAACTTTATGTTGTTGATGGGATTAGGCCGATAGTAAAATCATAAATTTGTAAAAGTGAACGAAAAATATTTTTAACTCGATTGCAACAGGCTGGAAGTGAGCCATAGACTTTCATCAGCATGAAAATGTATAATTAGAGCGATTTAAACCGAGTCTTCCTTGCAGAACAGCGATGAAACGGCTCATCTTAGGTCAAAAGGTCACCTTTTTTTGCGTTTTAGACTTAATGAAAGAGATGAACGATTTAATAGAAAATCGAAAAATAATTGACAACGACTTTTCTCGTATCCAGAATAAGAATAAATGTAGTTTATAATTATTTAATCGAAATTTTTTACGTTCGGAAATAAGAAATGACATTAAAACACAACGAGTTTTTGCTGGTAAATTTTGTTTTATCGAACATTGAAACATTTTCTGACATTAAAACATTTTTCTTGGCAAAGTATTTGAGATTTTCGTTGATAAAGTTTATTTTTAGCTCATTTTCTCTTTTCGGATATTCTTTAGATTTCGAGAAGAACGATGTTTTTTGATCCGGATTTAACAAATATTTTTGAAATTTTACAGAAAAAACTATGCTTTAATTCCAAAATAGAAGAAAATGGGTGCTATATGTTCCGCCTTCCAGAAGGATAAACTTTCTCCTAAATGTAAAAAGTAAGCTTGTTTTTGAAAAATTATTTTTAAACATTTTATTAAATATCTTTTTTCGGAGATCGCTTATATATTTTTTTAATAAATTTATTTAATACAATTCGTCACATTTTGCCACCTTATTAAGTTATTACGATTCTAAGACCTTGTAAGAGAAACTGTAAATTATTCTAAAACTTTCTCATCGATTTTATAATAATCAAAGTTATCGTATTGTTTATTTTATATCACACATAACAATGTACACAAGGCATAAAAAGTTATAAACTTTCTTGTTTTTTATGTGTATAAAAAACATGATTCAAGTGTATAAAAACTGTTAAACCGAATAATTCATTTTTACTTTCACTACAGATCTATATATAATGTAATATAATGTAATTACAGGTTTTTGTTTTATAAGTTATTTAATTGCGTACAGATTTGGAATTGTAAATTGTAATTGCATTGAAATTATTTTTATTCTCAGAAAATATACAGATACATTAAGCCATTTACGTCAGTTCATTCATAAATACCAGATTTCATTCATTTGAATCTTTTTTCTTTTTTACTTTCTTTCTTTTCTAAAGAGAATGCTATAATAAAGTTTGAGATTGTGAAGAATAAACACTAACTAAATGTTCGTTCAAGTAGTTCTACAGTATGGGAAAACTTTTATTTTTTTAAATTTATCATTTTTAAATAAAATAAAAATCATATAAAAGCAGAATGCGAATAAAATTAAGCTTAATTTATAAATAAAACATTTTGTTAGGAGAAGAACTCTCTCTTATTTTTATTTTATAGCCAACTTACATAACAAATAACATTAATAACACAATATTAATTTATTTTACATAAAATAATGTATTCTTAATATTAAATATTTGAAAACTTTAAAATAAAAACCTTTACCACTGTAAATTATTTTAGTTCGAGTGGAAATCGGCGTAATTAATGTTTGAATTAGTAACATTTGTCTGTAATTTTGTATTAACATGGCTTAAGTCCTGTATATATTAAAGATTTATTATTATATATTTGTATATAAAATATATTTATCATAATGAAAAATTTTCATTAATAGTAAGAAATTAAGATTATTCTATTGTCTATTATTAATCTTAAAATAAAATTAAAATCAATTATGATTTCAATTTATCAATAATTTAGCAAAACAAATGCATTAATTCTTATTATATTTTATTTTTGCTCTACTCCTCTCTAAATTGTTCAAAAATAGTAAATTCGTAAGGCATTAATACCTTGTGTTGTTTTTAATATATGGAAATACACCAACGGAATGTGGTGTTTCATTTTCGGACATAAGGATTTCGAGCCAAAGAAAAATTCATTAATCATGCACATATCGTAGAAAGTTTAGAACTATCATCCTTGTTTATGTATTAATAAATAATTACAAAATAACTTGAAAATTAAAAGAGAGATACTCATTTGACAATATAAAAATTTTGAATACATAATATCCATTTTTCACTTAAAAGCATAAGTTACCCACCCAGAAAATTTACTAATGACTTAAATATAGCTCTTAATAACACTACCCAATATGATTTTCGCCCCCGATAAAATAATGATGGTTTCATATAAAGTCTGTTGTCTACATTTCGGAAATAGCATCACAGTTTTTAAATATTAATGTTGTTGATATCAAGTATCTGTACGTTTACTAATGTAAAGATGATATCATGTTATGTTCTCCGCCAATATCAGATATTAATACTATAAGAAGCTACAATCTTCAAAGCTAGTTTTCTATATAACTTATAGGTTCCGGTCGGTGTCGCCATTGAAATACAGTCCGGAAGAAGCACTTTAAGTGAAGTAAAAAAGCAGCTGAAATTTGAAATTAATACCTCGTGTTCCTAAACTGAACGTATTGTTTAAAGCGCTTTAAGTGGAACTGAGCTTCGTTGTTAGGTTTTACAACAGTTTGTTGAGATCCTTTCCGTCAGATGACATTCGAATTAAATAAATCGTCATTTATGCCCGATAAATTATTTCCACAATTTAATAAGTATCTATAGCAACAGAAATTTTTGTTATTTGATACGTCAAGTATAATCGGTATAGTGGGAATTCACTTTCAGTTGTTTGTTAACGGTCGAAAAGTCAAGTGTTGCATACTTAAATTTGTTCTTTTATTTTATCCTATTTTTATTTTATAATACTGTATCTCTAAAACTTAGATACAAATAAACATTAATATGAACTAAAGTTGTTTTTGGTGCAAGGCTTTCGACATCCTACAGGATCGAAACGTGCTCCGGATTTCATGTAAAAAATATGGATTCACACACTGATATATCTACAAATGTTCAAAATAGTGTCCAGACATTCGCTATTTGTCAAACGCGGAGCACACATTTGGCTGATACCTAGAAGTGTGGATGGTTTACTCGTTACGAATGTTAGGTATTCGCCTCCATTCATTCGTGTTGTCCATCCATACATTCGTGCTTGCATTCGAGTATTTTCTTGCATTTGGTCATCGTTAAGAATACGATTTTAGGGTGCTAAAAAGTGTAAAATAAAGAGTGCAGAGTGCTAAAAAAAAGGAAAAATGGTGCAGAGGATTAGTGCTAGAATTATGTTAAGCATCTAGAAACTTTTATTTAAATTGTAGGATATAGTATATTTTTCACAGGTCATTCATTTTTATACTCTACTTACATATCGTTGTCGCTTAAATCACAATCATTTGTCAAAAGGAATGAATTAACAGGGATAAGGTAATCATTTCCAAATTTTCAAATATATATATATTTTTTTGCGATTACAAGAAAGGATATTTTTGTATGCAAAAAAAGATCGTTCAACATCCACAGATGTTAGCGGCAGTACCTGGTCTGGACTCGAAATTATAAATCATTCCGTTCCACGACCTCCTTCAAGTCTGGATTGTTAGCAAGTTCTTTTCAAGTTTTTGCTTGGCAAATCATCTAACCCAGTGTTTTGCAACCTGTGGGTCGCGACCCCCAGGGGGGTCGCGGGTAGAAGAAAAAGACAAGTGTTTGTAGGTCCTACACTACATTAAAAAAACTACAATTTCAGCGAGAATTACGGCCCACCCCAGAAAATGGTAGCGGAAAAAGTGTTGAGCTGATTTGCAAAAGGAAATAAAAAGTAGAAAAGTAGAAGCTGAAAATTCAGATCCTAAAAAAAAAAGGTCAACAGTTCTCTGTGCGTAATGTTATAATTAAAGGAAGTTTCATACTTTATGCGTTAAATTATTGTCGATTCTTCTGAAATTTACATTTTAATCAACAATACTTTGTCTCAACAGAAAGAAAATTAAATACATAGTTTTTTAAATCACTGATAAAGTTTTAATATGGCCCTAGGGGGGTCGCCAGAATTTTTTAACTTGTAAAGGGGTCGAGTATTCAAGAAGGTTGAAAAACACTGATCTAACTTAACTCTTATACTGAGGAAAACAGCCCCATTGCTTTTCTTTTTGAAGATCCTTCCTTTCTAATTCGGTGATTGCAAAAACGAATTCGTATGAACATGACAGTTCTTCCTGGACAGTAGCGTCTAAAACTAAGTTCTTAATTTGACCAACTGCAACAGAATCAGAATCTTCTACATGCAAAGTAAATTTTTTTGATTTTCTCAAAATTTTTGCAATAGAAACTAGTAGCTCTTATCCATATTCCCCATCTTCTGATGACCAGATCGGGGTGACAGGAGAACTGTATGACTTCATGGTACACAGCGACTCTTGATGGCGCTTTCCTTAAATTTTTTTAAATCTCTGAAATAAATATGTTTGCTTTGGGATATTTAGCACGTATTGATTCACACACCAAATTAAGGGCGTGTGCTATGCATGAAATCTGATTCGAGTTGACAAGCATTGGTTTTAAATTCCTGAAAGCTGAGAGCTTGTAAGATGCTTGGTCTGTTAGGAGGGTCCATACGTTTTGGTATTTAATGACATCAGGCCACGGTTTCATGCAGGCATCATTAAATGCCTGCTTTACATGAACAGCATTACACTTTGGCAGCTTGTATATTTTTAAAAGTATTGTATCCACAGTTTGCCTGTTAATGGAGCCACTAAATCATCCAAAACTAACCGTTCCATCTCATTTGTTTCGTCCACAAGAAACAAAAAGGGTTATCTCCGATATCTTTTATCTTACTGATAGTTTTTGCATGTACTGATTGAACATAACATTTTCTTAAAGTACTTTCATCAGGAACGGTTTTGCCAATTTATCTGTCCAAAAGATTTTTCAAACTTGAATGGCTAACTTTACTTAGAAGGATTCCAGAATATAAAAAGCTGATGCTAAAGGTGAAAATAATTCGTTTCTAGAATCGGCACTATGACTAATTTCTGCCACGGTTTTTGAAATAAATTTATTTTTCGTTTTTTTTTTTTTTGCTTTAATTCGTTTCCGTTTACGCATCTCGAGATCAAAGTATGCTTTTTATCAAGTTCCGAATTGAACTTTTCATCAAAAGCGATCTTCACGTCACAAATATTATATCTCAAGATAGTTCCATCAGATACCTTCGGACATCCTGCAACTAGTGTTCTTAAATCTTCCCTCCTACTTACTACTTTCGGCATTTCTTAAAATAAATATTTTACAACTAAATCAGTCAACGTTTGAAACTAGACCCGGAAAAACCATAGCTATTACTTTGGTTAAGTGCAAAGATAAACAGTTCATGGGCTGTCCGTAAATTATAAAACGCATTTTTAGAGAAATTTTGACCTCTCCCTACTGATAACACTTGTTAACAAATCTGCGTACTCCTCCCCATTAATTATCTAACATTTCGTTACCCTCAAAGTTTTACAAGAAAAATCAATAACTAGAAAATGACGTCTCGTGTCGAAAACCAGCGTTACCAAATTGGGTTGCAAATTCAAGTATTTAGGTTATGATTTGGAATTAAGTTCAAAATGTAAACTAGATGAAGATTATCTCAAAAAATACATAATCCGCTACCCCAAGAAATAAGGCGTGATTGCAGTTAATGTTGCCCAACTGGTACGAAACGTTCGGACCTTGCAACCCTGGTCCCGAGGGACAGGTTCAACACTGGCTGACAGTGGTCGCGCATTGAACAATTTCTTTGTTAATCACTACTGTCAACGTGGCGATCCTCACGTACTCTCTCCCAAATGACCACTCGACCATCACTTGACACCTATATTTAGATTGTATGACTCATTCATCGTTAGCTACCATGCACTTTTCTCGTGCCATACGTGTAACTTAATCTAACATGAAACTTTATATCCAAATTACTTTGTTTTCTTCTGTGAAAAATTTCTTATGTAAATACTAGAGTTGCCGAAATGGACTGACAAGTGAGTTACCTTACTCGCCTAATATTCGGGTCAATACGGTATACAAATATAAATATATAGGCCTATATTTTTATAATATGATTAAAAAAGTGCAGAACTTCGCTAAAAAGATGCCAAAGGAAGTCCCTTATTTATAGTATTTTTCAAGCCACTGTTAGCCAACCGACATTTTTTTCTAATCAATCACAGCAAGAAATTAAAAATTTTGGAAAGGAGTAATTTTCAAATTCAAATTCAAAACTGTTTACGGTTGAAATTCATTAGCCAATCAAAAGCATAATTTCAATTTCCAAACGTTAAATAGGCAGGAAAATCGGTTAGAAATCGTTTCACTCTCGACACCCGAATCAAAAGTAAAATTTCATTTGCAATTTTGTGCAAAAGCTTGAAAACAAACGGAAAATGATGCTAATTGAGGGAAATGGTGAAAAGGGTAGAAAAGGTACAAAATGGGGGTTAAAAATTCGGTTTAAATGGATCAGAAGATCCATTTCCTGATGATTGGTTATAGTTTCTCCAAAATGAGACGTGCATTAAATGTAGTGTGGCACCATACATTCCTAAGCTTGGACATTGATATTATTTTAATCTTTTATAAACTAGATCTAGTTTTTCTGTTTTGAATTCAGTTTATTTCGAGTTGGTTTATAGTTTGAATTCGTTTCTGTGTAGTGTTATCTGGTCTTTTTTTTTGTTATTGTATTGTATTTCACAAGATAAGAGAAATACAATAATAAAATTTCTAATTCATTCTGAAAATTAAAATAACAATAATAATATTGCATTTGAACTCCGTTCTCTCCATTTTATAATTTTTATTTAATTTCATAAAAATACTGATCTACAGGTCAGCCCAGAGGGTAACAGGGGACTGGGGGGAAAATACATATTGGGATTCCTATAGCAATAAGGAAAGAAATAAACGAAATAAATATTGTAGAGGGGCTCTTAATTCCTCGGTCCAGGGCAGTTTACTTGTTTTCCGTGAGTCTGCGAGAGATTGGAATGAAAAATGTTCCCGAACATAAAATTTGAGAAACACTGATCTAGCCCATTCAATACGTTAATCTAACTATTTCGTAGTAAAGTTAAGAATCTCATTCAAGATAAGGCATGTTCCGGTAGTTTGAGCATTTGGCATGCTCTCGAAGGACGTTGATTCAAATCCCAGTTCTTTTTGTGTTTTTGATTGACTATTCATTGTACAAAATTGTTTATCTTTTCTGTTTGTTGATAAACATTTAGTACGTTAATAAAGCTTTTTAAGTTGCTGATTAACATATTTTACTTGTATTCATTATTTAATAAATTGGATTTCTTTCTCAGACCCGAATCGGATGAATCCAAGACGCCGTCGTCGTCTGCCGTCCAGAAACAGGAGGCAGAAACTCCATCGCAGGCGACAGTTACCAGTCAATCGAAAGCCGAAGCACCTTCTTCCGTATGCCAGATTAAAGTGGAAGTTATACCCGAAACACCGGACAAAACTTCTCCTCCCGAAATAACCTCCGATCCTTTAGCTCCCGAAATGCCACCAGTTAAAAGGCTATCTACTTCGCAACCGGTAGTAACACTTAATAAGATTTTATTATACCAAATCTAAAGCCCTATAAAACTATATTTATTTTCAGTATCATAAAATAAGAAGATTGAGTTATGATCCCCGTTTAATGGATGAATTGCCAGATCTCAGATATTGTTCCGATGATGTCAGATCTCTTCTACTGGGGAGGGTACGAAAACCCGACATTAAGTCAAATGCCAAAGAAATATCTATATATGTCTGCACTAGCTCTTTTGGTATCTATCATCTTCTATTGTTTTATCATTTATTTTTACGTGAGGTATTACTTCCAAGTATATCGAAAAATTTAAAGGAGTAGAATTCTTTGTTTAGCCATCGTTTTTAACCAATCTTTAATTAGCTGAGAAATTATTAAACGTTGGAAAAGGATGAATAAAATAATACTGACGATTATATTTGAAGCATTTTGAACATTTGAAAATAGAACGTCTTCGCTAAATTAAAGTTATTTGCATAACAATTTTTTACAAATTAAAACGAACAATTATTTATTGAGACATTGTCAAAATGCTGGGCTGCAAATTTTTCGTCACAATGCTATCAATTTTAGTGTCTTGCCCCCGTACATCACACTTTTCTTGTTAACAAAGAAGTCATGCCGGTCATTTGAGTGACGTCACTGAACTTTAACTGTCTATAACTCATTAATAAAGGCTTTATTTCAAAAACGTTACTGAACATTTTTATGTTAGTTTTTCTTAATGGAATCTACCCTGTAAATTCGTAAAAGGAATTTCGAAACACGCTGTATAATTCTCGAATTACAATGAAATAACTTTGGTTTAGCGAAGATATATTTTACAACTATTTCAAGCGTAGCTGATTGATTTTAAATTAAATTTAAATAACAACTCTAAGATTAGTAAAATTTAAGTTTTAATTACACATTAACGAAAAATAAGAAGAAAAATTCTGTGAAGATAGTTTTTTGAAACGATGGAAAGTTTAAAAATTCTATCAATTTTCAGAATAGTCGATAGATTATTTCTTTCTTCGTGCAAATAAATGAATTGAATAAGAAATTAAAAATTACTATAATAAAAACTTAATAAACACAGTAATGACTTTTTACACCTATTGAACAACGGAATTAATACTTTCTCTGTTTGGTGTAAGGCAGTGACGGATGAAGCACTTGAAGGGCCCTCTTGTTCTACACACTAAGTAATGCTATCAAATCAATTTATTGCTTAATAATAATAATAATAATAAAATACTGATCAATTTTAATATTCAATGGTATGATTGTAGTAATTGACTAAAATGCAATAGCTGTTTTGAATGGGTGTGGTCACAATAAACTGTTTTGAATGGGTGTGGTCACAATAAACTGCCAGGTAATAACCTGTGGTCACAATAAACTGCCCTCATAACATAATAATGTAATACTGTATATGAATACTTACCTCGTAACGTTTCCTTTACAGAAAAAGCCGACACTAAAAACACTAACCACAATAAACGCAGTTAAGAATTTTTTATTCGTCCGCACAATTGATCTTCTCTTGCAAACTGCGATATTTGCTAAATAATAAAATAAAAAGCGTTTATAGAAAATGGGTCTGTGGAACTCTCGCGAGCCACAGTTTGGGAACCTTCGGTCTAATGTATCACGATGACGACATTTTGTCGAGTTACAATTTCATACGAATTTATGGACGAAGTTTAGGTGACGAGTAGATAAATTTTTACTTAATGAATATTCTGATATAATTTTAGAAATAACAGTAAATATAAGTTTACAGAATGACGTCCTCAAATATTTTTTTTATGGATATTTATATTTTTAAACGTTTTTTAGAGACGGAATCTGAATTTGATTTGATGTATGCCGCTATATTTCCTACCTTAAGGCATCGAGTGGCAGAAATGGGATACGAACTAAACGTAGTGAATTTACATTGCGGGATGTATGCCGATTGCATAGATGATCATACGTTCAGAGAGATTTGTATCGAAACTTTAGAAAATTTGAAGAAGAGAGGAAAACTTATAATATTGGTAAAATTTCCATTTTTATTATTAGTTTAATTAAATAAGTAGAATAAATTTTATTTTATTTTAGGTTTTGTATAAAGGCAAAATATATGAACCGTGTCTACCTCGTGTAATCGAAGAAACAGATTTTGATAATTTTATACGCAAAGTAGAATCTGATAAAGACCGAGATTATCTTAGGAAATGGTATCGGCTGGATGAGAATAATATTCCTCCCCGTTACGTTCTTCAGTCTATTAGATATAATATACCCAATATAATATCCAAAAATATATCGGAGAGAAAAGAAGCTATTGAAATGTGGCGGAAAGAATCGGCCACCATGATCAACATCTTATCCAAAATCTTGCCGGATAGAAAGAAAGCCAATTATTTGTCTTTAGGTAATGGTTTTTTTTAGTTCTTAATGGTAAATAATTTAAATATACAGTGTATAATATACATCGTATATATTCTGATAAGCGGCACAGCTCCAAGATAGAAAAAGTCATCGACAGCGCGCTGTTTATTACAATAAATACGGTACATATATCTGTTGATTTATTTTATTTTTTCAGTATTGGAAGAAGAAATTAACAGAACGGTCATCGAAAACAAAGGTTTTGCAAACAAATGCTTGCTTGTTAATTATAGCACATTAATGAATGGAGATAGTGGTTCGGATAGTGCACAAGTAGGCTCTTCTGTTATCTCGCAGCTAGAAGAAATTTTACCGAAAAATAGAATTATTTCTCTAGAAACAAAAGACGAAGAAAGTCAAGAAAAGTTTTCAGCCGTTCAAGACGAAATAAAAAAAATAGTTGAAAATATTGTAGAAGCGGATAGCGTAGAAGAAGAAACTAAAACATATAAAGGTGCAGAATTTTTCTATATCGGCTTAAACTTTTATCGTGGATATTCATAATAAAGATTGTTTCGCAGGAATGGAAGAACCACTTCATCACGAATTGCTTCTCCAATGGTGGACCAGTAAAATACATTCGGCGAAATTTATCGGCAGGCAAGATGTGTTAATGGCCATCAGACAATATTTGGAGGGGCAGTCTTCTAGTCCATTAATTGTATATGGGCCCGCCGGATGCGGTAAAACAGGACTAATGGCCGCAGTTTCTAATTTGTGTTCTAGTTGGATGCCGAATACAGCCATCATTCTCAGACACATAGGAATCAGTTCCGAATCTGCCACTCTCGAAAGAATCCTAAGGAGCATTAGTGAACATTGTTGCAGTTTAATAGGAGAACACGTTTCATTAGCCTTTAAAGTAGATATAATTTTGGCAGAATTTAAAATTGAAATAGAGATAACAAATAAGCATTTTTATTTTTTAATTTCAGAATATGCAAGAACATAACGCATCGTTTGAAATTTTGATAAGAAGAACTAGTCAGAAGTATCCTATGAACATATTGATAGACGGCTTAGATCAAGTCGCTAATTATAGCTCCAGAGATTTAAGTTGGATTCCCACCAAACTGCCTAGACAGACCAAATTCATTCTCACTCTCAGAGATAATAGTCCTGAACTCAAACAATTACGAGTAAGTATTTAAATTTTTTGTAGTGTTTAACCGGCTTTTGATGCTTTATTTTTTTCAATAGGACATATTTCCAGAATCAAGTTTCTTGTCTATTCCTTCTCTCACATCCATTGAAGCTATGTCAATAATTGACGAGATCTTAATAAACAACAAAAGGGTGTTAACAAATTCCCAAAAAACTTTAATTAGAAATTGCCTATCAAATTGTCCTAATCCAAGATACGCTAGAATTTTGGGATATTCGGCGATAAAATGGCAGAGTTCTAAGAATGTAGATAACGAGAATATTCCTAACAATATTGAGGATTTGGTAGAGAGTAAACTATCGCTTTTAGGTGATTACGTGGGTGAAGAAGTAATGAACTATGTAATCGGTTTGTTGGGAGCTGCCAAACATGGCTTAACGGACGAAGAGATGTTAGATTTATTGTCCTGCGAAGATGCTGCTCTGGAATGTGTTTACCACGATAACGTTAGCACATTTATCAGGTTTCCTCGACTGATATGGCATCTGATCAAGCGATACCTGTACGCATTTCTTGACGTTAGAACTGAATGTCGCCGAAATGTCACAACTTGGAAGAACCAATTTTACAAATACAGATGCTGGGAGCATATCAAAGAACAAAAAGTTGATAAGTATAAAATGTCGTTAGTGGATTATTTTTCAGGTAAATGGGCGGGAGATAAATATAAGTTATACAAGAACAAATTCATCAATAGATTAGTGTTAGACCAACCCGTTGTGTTCGGCTCTGTTCCGAATTGCCGCAAACTGAGCGAACTACCAATGAACTGTTTGGATCAAGGTTGTCCAATTGCCAAAGCTTCTTATTTGTTTAGTCCGGAATGGATCGTTGCCAAGTGCGGTTCTTCTGATCCGTACGAATTTCTGGAAGATATCGATTTTTATATTTATCACAACTCCGACAACGCCGACAACGAAGTGTATGTTCTAAGAGATGTAATGCATCTATCCAGTTACGCATTGAGATACGACAGCACGCAATTCTATAGCCAATTTTACAATCGCTTAAAAAGTTTCATGTCAGAAGAGGAAAATGCAGAGAAATATCCTTTACTTCAATCAATCTACGAAAGAACAGTTAAACCACCTATACCTAGTCTACTCTCAGCCATGCCTTGTTTGCTTAAACCAGTCGGAAGTATTCAAGAAGAACAAAAAACTGACAGTTCGCTCACTTTCAATAGCATCTTCACCATAAAAGACGATCCGTATCATGCCGTAACTTTATCCGAAGAAAGAAAAGAAATTATAGTTTGGGACATTCACAAATCGATACCAGTGAGAACTCTTCGAATTTCTCAATCTCCCAGAGATATCAAAATCCTCAATGGTAACAGAGCATTGGTTCTTTGTAATCGTGAATTAGTCTTGTACGATTTGAATCGCGGAAAATTTGTTTTGAGGCTGAAAGGAATTATGAACCAGAAGATGCCTTACTACGGTATTCAAGACAATAAATATGTTATTGCACTATCGAGGAACAGAATGTATGTAAATGTCATGAGTTTAGAAACCGGCGATATGGAAACGACGTTTAAAGTGGGAGAAGATAGGTAAAAATCAATAAATTGTGTAAAATTTAGAATTACCAGAACCGGGCAATAATTTTTACTTTTTTGTAGATTTTTAAATAGTTTATTGGTTAGTGCGGATGGAAGAATTTGTGTCTGCGGTGACGAAACTCAAAAACCATTTCCATTGTTAGTGTGGGACCTTACAGAAAGGAAGCTCATTTATGATCTGAGGATTCCACAGCACGAATTTCTGACTAACATGACTGCTATTAGTGACGACAGTCGATATCTCGTATCTATTTGCAAAGTAAATTTTCTAATATAAACCTATTAAACGTATAATTTCAATTCGATTTTAAAACGAAACAAAATAAATAGACATTGTTTAATTTATTTTTATTGTAGGAATTGCCTTTAGATGATCCTTCGCCTAACTTTATAGTAGTATACGAATTGGAGAGTGGAACATTATTTAAAAAGTGGAAACCGGATTCGAATACTTGGGGTATTGCCATTTCTCATTTTGGAAACATTGTAGTGAATGGGCTAGAGAACGGATCGGTGCTGGTTTGGGATTTAATAACAGGAGGAAAAAAGTAAGAAATTTTCATTTATTAATTTATATATGTACAGTATAGTATATATTTTGTAACTAATATCATGCAGCATGACATCACTACCTCAAAAAACAGACACTCAGATAACCGAAATGGTTAANAGAATTTCTTTAGTTATTTTAAAAAGATTCTATAAGAAACTTAAATATCTATAGTAATATGTAAGAGTAATTTGATCATTCAATATGTATATTGAGATAATCACACATGGATTTTTTACTGTAATATTTGAACTGTTTTCAAGGAAAAATATATTTTTGAAAATGTAAATGTTTTAAAAATATCATCAACATATTAATAATAGCATTCTTGGATCTCCACATACATAGATTCTCTGGAAGACTTCTCCATTCAGTGTACTGCAAGTTTAACACCATTTCCTCCATGTCATCCTGACAATATTTTTTCAAACCTCACTTTACATCAACTCTGCCATTTCTGCTCTCATTAGAAAACCCTTTTTATGTCCATCAATGCATAAGCTTGTTGAACTCGAGTTACGTAATGTTTATATGGCCATATGCAAGGCAGGATATTCATCTGCTAAATTTCACTATGTTCTCATCAGAGTTAAAATTTGCTATTCCTGGCTTATATTATTAATAAATTAACAAAATATTACAAGTATTATGTGACTGCGCTTGATAAATTAATGTTCTGTTAAACTTATAATTACAAAAAATGTGGTCTAAAATTTTATATTTTATCATTTATATTTTATCATAAGTAGCATTTTATGAATAAAATTATAAAAATTAATTTACAGTAATAAAATAATCATAACTTTAAATTAAATTTTATTTTTATATTTACCCTTATAAATTGAAATAAATGCTGCACAATTCCTATTCTCACTTCATCTAAGTCACGTAAAAAGCTTACAAATACTGGTAAGAGATCACGTGCTGTAAGTTCTGTTCCCAAAATAAATGCCAGTTCATGGATTGAAGCGGCAAGTGTTCTTCGTACTTTCCACTGAAAAAAATTTGATCTTAGAAACTACTTTTATACTGTTAAATTTATTATGCATACAAGTAACAATGAAATAATTACTCACAATTACAATTTATACAGGGCACATGGAAAGTAACTAAGCATTGAGAAATTGCTATAATATTTGTAATAATAATGCAATTATAATAAAATTTGCATGTGCACATATATCAATCAATAAAATTTTATAATTTCTGCATTAGTGATGTGGGCAGTGACTGAGAAAAGCCACATGTGCAAGACAAAAATGATGGCAGACCACACTTGTTTGTTCATGAGCGAGTGCAGATTAATGCACACTAAGAGATGTGAAAATCAGTGGTTGCTGTGCAGCATTAGTGATATATGGTGAAGGATGTTGTGTTAAAATCCACCTGGAAACAATCAAGAATTGCCTTTTGAAGTTTATGACCACAAGTTCAGTTGTGGATGCACAAAGAAGTGGCCATCCATAAGCATCACAATAAGAGGAAAATGCATTCATCTGCAGCCTGTATGTAGGCATATGAACATGTGAGACTGCTCACAAAAGGAGACTGTTGAGGTACATGATATGCATGGAATTATGGAAAGAATTGAATTATTGACTATGGAAACTACATTACATGCAAGAGCTGGCATATGTAGACTGTGATTGAAGAATGGAATATGGGAATTTGATGTTGCATTGGCATGAGGATTGATCACAATTGTTTGAAAACATTCTCTGAAGCAACAGGAACAGTTTCTTAAATTAACATAATTGCCATTATTGAGTGGCACATAATCCTGAAGTGACAGTAGAGAAGAGACAGAATTATCCAAAAGGACTGTGTGGTGTGGAATGACAGCCAATAGGGTCCTCAGCCTATATCACCTGAAGGACACCATGAATGCCAACTGCTATCTTCAGATGTGAGAAGATTATGTATGGCCCACTGTATCTAGCTGGGAAAACATCATTAACTTGTTTTCAAGGAGAATGGCATGCCTCCTCACTTTGCACTTACCATAGTGCCTGGTTGGACCAGAAGTTTCTGGGACATTGGTTGGAACAATGAGGATCTCATGAATGGCCTTCAATAAGTGACCTCAAGCCCTGTCACTTTTTCCTCTAGGTCTAGGGCAAAGGAGATGATGAACTGAACAAAACCTCAAACACTAGAAGAATTGGAGGCACAGATTCAGAATATCATCATTAACTTCCTGCAGAAGGCTGTGAATTCCATCCCAGTTATTTGAGAAAGTTGGTGGATGGCACTGCTGCCTACATTGAATTTCTGAAGTATGCATCCTTATTTTATTTAATAAGGTACAGTACATGCCAAATAATTTATCATCATCATTGCATTAGAAATATAAAAATTATAGTAACTTCTCAATACCTAATTACTTTCCACCCTGTAAAATTGAAAATATGTATATATGAAATTTGCAATATTAAATGCATAATATGAAAACTTCAGGTAAAAATTGCATTATTTACATTCTACTTATCAATATACACCTAATTCTGTTTTTACACAAACTTCTTTAAATGATTTTGATTTAACAGGATTAAAAAAAATAATAATAATTTTTCAAGTAGGATCCTAATGAGGAATTAGCTTTAAAGTTTCAATGCTATCTAAAATCATTAACGTCATCTTATAAAGAGTTATATAAAGAGCTAGCCACAATACGAACCCAGCCTTTCTTATGGTATAGAATAACTAAATTTGTTCATAAAACCACTGTAACATCAGCACCACAGGACATTATTGCTAACATTGTTCAGGAGTTCAAAGAAAAACTTCACCTGTGAATGAAGAATAACCAAACCATTTTTTAGTAATTTTAAAACTGTCATTATTTGTTCCATTTTTCAACACTATGTAGTGCAACCACTCGACCACTTGGCATTTTTCATCTTAATTTTTATTCAGTTCAGTTGAATTGAATAAAAATTAAAAATGCCAAGTGGTCGAGTGGTTGCACTACATAATGTTGAAAAATGGGGAAAAGCATTTTTAGCAATAGCAGTGATATTGCAATCATGTGCAAATATATGTGTTCATTGTCAGAAAATGACAGCAAATAAAATCTTATGTATAACTCACATTACATATTCTGCCCAATTTTTATGTTCGTTAATTATTTGTGTTTTTTCTGTTTTTCAAATGAAATTTATGTTCCTATAATACATTTTTATGTGTAATGTATATAAATTAAAATTTGATAACATGCAAAAAATAAGATTCTAACAAGATTTATCATATGGTTTATTTCATTATTTTTTGTTATTTCTTAGATCCGTAACCAATCTTTTAATTTTCCATATATACACAGTACAATGTATTTTTTTTACACAAAATTTCTGGGAACCAATCTATCATGTAAAAACAGAATTAGGTGTACTTAATTTTGAACTTGAATTGACAACTGACAGTAAGGTTTGTATAATTTAATAAAATTAATTATTATTAGCAAGGTTGAGGCCAAAGTTTTAAACACAAAAACGTGTACGTCGAACGTTCAGCACTGCTTTCCTGTAAGCCTAGAAGTTCGCTGAACGTCTGACATACATGTTTTCGCATTTAAAACTTTGGCCTCAACCTCGCTACTAAGCATTTTTCACCTCAGTTTGGGTCAACTTTGATGCAAATGTAAATAAAATGTAGAATAATGAAAAAAATTCAATTTACATATGTGCTGAGCTTCAGCACACTTCAGGTAATGATCAGCACAAACTTAAACCAAAAACATTTTGTAATTAATAATTTTGGTAACCTTAATTAAGCATTTCTTTTTATTGAGCATTATCATGACAGTTTCTCACATTTTTATTTATATTAATATAATGTAATATTGTAATCATTTTATTTTCTTTAATTCATTTTTATTATTAAATTCTAATTTGGAAAATCATAATAATCCAATAATCATTTAATGCCCTAAATGTTTTACTAAAAAATAAAAAGAAATTTACATAAATGCATTTTTAGATTTAAATCAATTTGAAATTTCTAATTGATTTGCAATTAGTTAGTTAAATTTAACAAAAACAAATTAAATATTAAAATTGTTTAAATTGTTAAGACTATATATTATTACATAACTGTAGTTTGAAATTTTACAAAATTATCATTAAATTAACCCACATAATACAGTACGTTCTCATTAATTTGAACTCAGAAGAATGGCCTAAACAGTTCAAATTAAAAGGAGACCATTTCTAGATGGTATAGAAAAAAAATGATTTTAACAACATATTAATACCACATGGCAAGGAGAATAATGTTTAATCAATGAGAAATACAAAACAAAGGTACAGTAATGCATTCAATAAAATAAAGAAATGAGAAGCCACGATGAACAAGCACACAACATGATGAGTGTAAACCATTCTAATCATGCAGTAACTGATTTGAAATGTTCTTAAATTTTAAACTCAATCTTTCAGTTTCAAAAAATGGGATGATGATATTAATCTACTAACACATGCTTTTGATTTGAATAAACAGGAGGTGACACAATTGAATTCAAATTACCAAGAGAATTTTACATTGATTTAAATAGGAATTAGATGATGACTACAGTCCAGATTGAATTAAGAGTAAATTTGAATTATATTAGTTCAAATTAATGAGATTATTATTACTACTGCATTAGGTAAACGTGACAGACATTTGATTCTAATTGTTCATCAATATTCATCATATTTTGAAATTCATAATGCTAATTTCTGTAGTTTTGTTAAATAAACAAAGATAAATATAATTCCTATTGCAGATTTTGGGACAGGTGTACGGTCAAACCTTGGTTTTTGAATGATTTGCTTTTCGAACAAATTGGTTCATGAACAGAATTTCAAACTGTTAATTGTCCTGGTTACCGAACAAGCTACTCCACAAGAGCCAGTCACAGATTAGACACACACAGATGGTCAACTCCCCGTACTTCCTAAGTTACGTTACAGAAGGTTGACAGCCCAACCAATCAAGGGCAGGACTACAGATTTGAAAGTTAGTGGTGCCGAGATTGCTTCACATCATTAGATGTTACCATGTAAATCATCAACACTGTTGCTATTTAACTTAGATTTCAATGTGCATGCGTACTACTTCTGATTTTTGGTACTCACTGCTGCAGTTGAATTTAAATAAAATTAATTANATTATAGAAACTAATAAATTTCCTATATTTGTTCTAAATTGTAAACTTGTACTTTCAATCTTCAGGTTAAATTTATAATTTACACCAATAAAAGTACTGGCTCACAATGTAAAAATGAATGCTAGAAAATTAGAGATCTTCAAATTATATTGCTTCTTGAATAATTGTTTTTTTCTCCTTTAGAAGTATAAGCTAACAAATTTAATTATAGTGTAAGATTGAAAGTTTTTCCATCTGTAGTTATATCTCACACAAGCTAATGTAAACTAAAAGTTTTTGTATAAAAATAAGGATGTGATTTCCATAAAAATTTAAAGCAAACATTCAATTCTTGCAGTTCTTTTCCTAATTTTATTTGATTAAATGCTTTAAGTATATCCTGCTTTTTCTTGTTTTACATTATTCTACATATATATTTATCATTATCAAAAATTCTATTGAAATTAATACACAAGTAATAATCAAACTTGTGCATACATTATTATAATTTGCTAAATGATCTGCCAGATTACCTATCAGACTATATTCAGGCTAATAACTAAACTGGCAGATTGGCAATATGAATATATCCCATACTTTTTACTATGTATATAATAATAATTAAAAGATATTTTAATAGAAAAGAATTTTGACTGAGGGATATAGGAAATTATACCATAAAAAATTTCCTTCATAATTTTTAAATATTTTTAATTTCATTCATTCTAAAGAAATTATTACAATTTCTAAATTTAATTTTTGTCTTCAAATGAATTCAAATTCTTGTCCAAGATTAGTTCCTTATTTCGAGACTAGTCTACAATTACTCTTAATTGATATACTAAATCAATATGATAGAATCATTTATACTAAAATGTTTCAAATAAAGTGATTTTATCTGAAATATTATGTCAATTATAATTATTTATTTAAAATATTAAATAAAAATATCAAGATTTTTAATCATGTATTGAATGCTACTTTTTTTCCTGTTAATCCTGTAATTTTAATTTATTTTATCAACAGTATAACAAATTAATTAATCTATTTATTATTATACAAACTTAACTCATTAAAAATAGTGGAAGAAAAAATAAAACCAAACACACTAAATACATTTTATGAAAAAATGAATTGTTAACACAATGTTTTCTGCTGCAAAAATACAGGGTGCATAGGAAAGTCCCTTTAACCAGAAAATTCTTGCTAACGGAAAGAACTACAGCTATGCAAGTGAGTTAACGGTATAGTAAAGCGACTATGCCTGACCTAATGCAAACGACAGCATCACCCCTAGTGGCAAAATTTGAAAGATAGGCAGTGCAAATCGAAAACAAAAACAGATAGAGCAAACTTTCCAATTAGAAAGTTTTAGAGCATCAATTAATTAGTATGAAAAGACGTGGTTCATACGGATAAGATAAATTGTCACCTTTATACCCAAAAATGTCTGAAAGTGATGCATGCCATTTTGTTTGAAAGGAATAGCCATAGCCATGAAGAAATACACACAATTTATTGCATAAAATATGTACTTATGTCAATACAGTTTGATAACATCACACAAAAAACAACGGAAAGGCAAACTGTCACACAGTGATAACAAGTTAATGTCGAGTATGTTCGAAAAGTTCGCCATTGCTCACGATACATGCCATTGTTATCAAATCAAATCATATGCATATCAGCAGAGAGTTAAAAGCATATCTGCTCCATTAGGCTATTAGTGCAACAATGCCAGTTTTATCTGTCATTTGGTAAAATCAGTAATTTTAACAAACTCAGTGATGCAATTAATACATCATTCTATCAGTAAGAAAAATTTGAATTTGAATGTGGTTACCTAGAATACACCTTTTGCTAATAAATAGCATTTGTGTGTGGCTAGTAACGTATAGACAAATTATATAGTTTGCCTATCACATTTTGGTTCAAAAACAGCTTTTAGAAAAATAATCTTTGATGATATCATTTATTAAATGTTGAAAAAATTTTCTTTAATTTATCAATGAAAATTTCAAAATAAACTATCTTTGCAGTTAATATGACAGATTTTGAGAGTTCTGTAACAAATTTTGTTGCAATAATTTCCAACAAGAGTAAATAAGTGTTTAGAAAAATAAGAAAAATTTTAACCTCAAACTAAGAATGTGATGGTTTTTGTTAGACTATTAGACTATTAATGCTATTTGTACTCTTTTTAAAGATGATCTGCTTTTATGGTTATGAAAAGATTTCAGCTTTAAAAATTTATATATAGTACAGTAGTCATCACTGAACATAGATCAGGCTGCAGTTAACATGCCATCCAATAGATAGGTTTAAAGCTTTGATTCATTGCATGAATGTTTTACATAATTTAAAACAAATTACAGTAATTAATCTTTATTTTTGCTAAATATCAACATGATATCTTGCAAAAATTTTAACAAAATTAAGAAAATCAAACTTGAGTCATAGGCATCAAAAAACAGATCACTGCATCACTCCCATCAATGAACATAGACCACTGCATGTTTAATATTTTGTTGCATCACCTTTTGCAGCCAAAACACCTTCCATACATTTTGGCATGCTGTTGACTAGATGTTCACATTCATCTGCCGTCAGCTGTCCTAACTAACTATCTGGAATTCCAGATAGTTAGGACAGAAGCTTTTACTCCTTCAATTGTCCAAGGGTATGTTTTTTGCAGACGTTTCTTTGTAATGTTCCACACATTCTCAATTGGTGAAAGATCTGGGCTGTTTGATAGCCAAGGAATCAAATTTATTCAAAAGACTTTTTTTTCTATATTTTCATTTTTTTATTTTGCTATATTTATTTGTCTGCCCTTCCTCTATGTACAGTACTATATGTAAATAAAGACAATTGTAATTTCTTTATAGTAAATTTCCTTACACATGTAATTTTTTAAAGCTGCATTCACCAATGAATGTACTGGGTGAATCAAATATAGAAAAACTCACAGAAAGTAGCAAGAGGAGTTTGGAAATACTGTAATTCAGACTGGGTGCTGCTATGCTTATTACTGTATGATACATGTGAAGAGAAACAATTATTATTCTTGCAGTAGTCCATTGTAAGTAAATGTTAGATTTAAAACTTTAAATAAATAATTTATAGATAACTCTCACTTGACATGGCTGAAATTTGATTCTTCTTGTAATTATAAGAACTGTAAGATAATTCAGTCTTTTGAGATAAATGCTTTAAAGACTATTATACATCCGAAATGTATTGAACTCTTTCCTTGTATAACTTTTTTTTTTTTTTTTTTTACATACAGACTCAAGGCATCACTACTTATTAAAAAGTTTGTTCTTTAGTTTATGTAATGTCATTATTATTACATCATTATGTCATTGATACATGATTTAATAAAACTATGCATAGAAAATTCACAAGATTAAAAAGGAATTCCATAAGACATACTTAATAAAACTATATCAAATTATATTTGTAAATTATTTTAAATACAAAGTAAAATAAATAATACAATAAAAATGAAATTTTTGTAATAAACATTTGTTTTCTTAAGATAATTATATTCTGAAATAAAATGGATAAGCATTACCAAGAGTCATATCAGTGATTGTTGTGTATTTAAAAAATATATATAAAAAGCATTTAGATTGATTTTATAGCTAAAGAATTTCTTTAGTTATTTTAAAAAGATTCTATAAGAAACTTAAATATCTATAGTAATATGTAAGAGTAATTTGATCATTCAATATGTATATTGAGATAATCACACATGGATTTTTTACTGTAATATTTGAACTGTTTTCAAGGAAAAATATATTTTTGAAAATGTAAATGTTTTAAAAATATCATCAACATATTAATAATAGCATTCTTGGATCTCCACATACATAGATTCTCTGGAAGACTTCTCCATTCAGTGTACTGCAAGTTTAACACCATTTCCTCCATGTCATCCTGACAATATTTTTTCAAACCTCACTTTACATCAACTCTGCCATTTCTGCTCTCATTAGAAAACCCTTTTTATGTCCATCAATGCATAAGCTTGTTGAACTCGAGTTACGTAATGTTTATATGGCCATATGCAAGGCAGGATATTCATCTGCTAAATTTCACTATGTTCTCATCAGAGTTAAAATTTGCTATTCCTGGCTTATATTATTAATAAATTAACAAAATATTACAAGTATTATGTGACTGCGCTTGATAAATTAATGTTCTGTTAAACTTATAATTACAAAAAATGTGGTCTAAAATTTTATATTTTATCATAAGTGGCATTTTATGAATAAAATTATAAAAATTAATTTACAGTAATAAAATAATCATAACTTTAAATTAAATTTTATTTTTATATTTACCCTTATAAATTGAAATAAATGCTGCACAATTCCTATTCTCACTTCATCTAAGTCACGTAAAAAGCTTACAAATACTGGTAAGAGATCACGTGCTGTAAGTTCTGTTCCCAAAATAAATGCCAGTTCATGGATTGAAGCGGCAAGTGTTCTTCGTACTTTCCACTGAAAAAAATTTGATCTTAGAAACTACTTTTATACTGTTAAATTTATTATGCATACAAGTAACAATGAAATAATTACTCACAATTACAATTTATACAGGGCACATGGAAAGTAACTAAGCATTGAGAAATTGCTATAATATTTGTAATAATAATGCAATTATAATAAAATTTGCATGTGCACATATATCAATCAATAAAATTTTATAATTTCTGCATTAGTGATGTGGGCAGTGACTGAGAAAAGCCACATGTGCAAGACAAAAATGATGGCAGACCACACTTGTTTGTTCATGAGCGAGTGCAGATTAATGCACACTAAGAGATGTGAAAATCAGTGGTTGCTGTGCAGCATTAGTGATATATGGTGAAGGATGTTGTGTTAAAATCCACCTGGAAACAATCAAGAATTGCCTTTTGAAGTTTATGACCACAAGTTCAGTTGTGGATGCACAAAGAAGTGGCCATCCATAAGCATCACAATAAGAGGAAAATGCATTCATCTGCAGCCTGTATGTAGGCATATGAACATGTGAGACTGCTCACAAAAGGAGACTGTTGAGGTACATGATATGCATGGAATTATGGAAAGAATTGAATTATTGACTATGGAAACTACATTACATGCAAGAGCTGGCATATGTAGACTGTGATTGAAGAATGGAATATGGGAATTTGATGTTGCATTGGCATGAGGATTGATCACAATTGTTTGAAAACATTCTCTGAAGCAACAGGAACAGTTTCTTAAATTAACATAATTGCCATTATTGAGTGGCACATAATCCTGAAGTGACAGTAGAGAAGAGACAGAATTATCCAAAAGGACTGTGTGGTGTGGAATGACAGCCAATAGGGTCCTCAGCCTATATCACCTGAAGGACACCATGAATGCCAACTGCTATCTTCAGATGTGAGAAGATTATGTATGGCCCACTGTATCTAGCTGGGAAAACATCATTAACTTGTTTTCAAGGAGAATGGCATGCCTCCTCACTTTGCACTTACCATAGTGCCTGGTTGGACCAGAAGTTTCTGGGACATTGGTTGGAACAATGAGGATCTCATGAATGGCCTTCAATAAGTGACCTCAAGCCCTGTCACTTTTTCCTCTAGGTCTAGGGCAAAGGAGATGATGAACTGAACAAAACCTCAAACACTAGAAGAATTGGAGGCACAGATTCAGAATATCATCATTAACTTCCTGCAGAAGGCTGTGAATTCCATCCCAGTTATTTGAGAAAGTTGGTGGATGGCACTGCTGCCTACATTGAATTTCTGAAGTATGCATCCTTATTTTATTTAATAAGGTACAGTACATGCCAAATAATTTATCATCATCATTGCATTAGAAATATAAAAATTATAGTAACTTCTCAATACCTAATTACTTTCCACCCTGTAAAATTGAAAATATGTATATATGAAATTTGCAATATTAAATGCATAATATGAAAACTTCAGGTAAAAATTGCATTATTTACATTCTACTTATCAATATACACCTAATTCTGTTTTTACACAAACTTCTTTAAATGATTTTGATTTAACAGGATTAAAAAAAATAATAATAATTTTTCAAGTAGGATCCTAATGAGGAATTAGCTTTAAAGTTTCAATGCTATCTAAAATCATTAACGTCATCTTATAAAGAGTTATATAAAGAGCTAGCCACAATACGAACCCAGCCTTTCTTATGGTATAGAATAACTAAATTTGTTCATAAAACCACTGTAACATCAGCACCACAGGACATTATTGCTAACATTGTTCAGGAGTTCAAAGAAAAACTTCACCTGTGAATGAAGAATAACCAAACCATTTTTTAGTAATTTTAAAACTGTCATTATTTGTTCCATTTTTCAACACTATGTAGTGCAACCACTCGACCACTTGGCATTTTTCATCTTAATTTTTATTCAGTTCAGTTGAATTGAATAAAAATTAAAAATGCCAAGTGGTCGAGTGGTTGCACTACATAATGTTGAAAAATGGGGAAAAGCATTTTTAGCAATAGCAGTGATATTGCAATCATGTGCAAATATATGTGTTCATTGTCAGAAAATGACAGCAAATAAAATCTTATGTATAACTCACATTACATATTCTGCCCAATTTTTATGTTCGTTAATTATTTGTGTTTTTTCTGTTTTTCAAATGAAATTTATGTTCCTATAATACATTTTTATGTGTAATGTATATAAATTAAAATTTGATAACATGCAAAAAATAAGATTCTAACAAGATTTATCATATGGTTTATTTCATTATTTTTTGTTATTTCTTAGATCCGTAACCAATCTTTTAATTTTCCATATATACACAGTACAATGTATTTTTTTTACACAAAATTTCTGGGAACCAATCTATCATGTAAAAACAGAATTAGGTGTACTTAATTTTGAACTTGAATTGACAACTGACAGTAAGGTTTGTATAATTTAATAAAATTAATTATTATTAGCAAGGTTGAGGCCAAAGTTTTAAACACAAAAACGTGTACGTCGAACGTTCAGCACTGCTTTCCTGTAAGCCTAGAAGTTCGCTGAACGTCTGACATACATGTTTTCGCATTTAAAACTTTGGCCTCAACCTCGCTACTAAGCATTTTTCACCTCAGTTTGGGTCAACTTTGATGCAAATGTAAATAAAATGTAGAATAATGAAAAAAATTCAATTTACATATGTGCTGAGCTTCAGCACACTTCAGGTAATGATCAGCACAAACTTAAACCAAAAACATTTTGTAATTAATAATTTTGGTAACCTTAATTAAGCATTTCTTTTTATTGAGCATTATCATGACAGTTTCTCACATTTTTATTTATATTAATATAATGTAATATTGTAATCATTTTATTTTCTTTAATTCATTTTTATTATTAAATTCTAATTTGGAAAATCATAATAATCCAATAATCATTTAATGCCCTAAATGTTTTACTAAAAAATAAAAAGAAATTTACATAAATGCATTTTTAGATTTAAATCAATTTGAAATTTCTAATTGATTTGCAATTAGTTAGTTAAATTTAACAAAAACAAATTAAATATTAAAATTGTTTAAATTGTTAAGACTATATATTATTACATAACTGTAGTTTGAAATTTTACAAAATTATCATTAAATTAACCCACATAATACAGTACGTTCTCATTAATTTGAACTCAGAAGAATGGCCTAAACAGTTCAAATTAAAAGGAGACCATTTCTAGATGGTATAGAAAAAAAATGATTTTAACAACATATTAATACCACATGGCAAGGAGAATAATGTTTAATCAATGAGAAATACAAAACAAAGGTACAGTAATGCATTCAATAAAATAAAGAAATGAGAAGCCACGATGAACAAGCACACAACATGATGAGTGTAAACCATTCTAATCATGCAGTAACTGATTTGAAATGTTCTTAAATTTTAAACTCAATCTTTCAGTTTCAAAAAATGGGATGATGATATTAATCTACTAACACATGCTTTTGATTTGAATAAACAGGAGGTGACACAATTGAATTCAAATTACCAAGAGAATTTTACATTGATTTAAATAGGAATTAGATGATGACTACAGTCCAGATTGAATTAAGAGTAAATTTGAATTATATTAGTTCAAATTAATGAGATTATTATTACTACTGCATTAGGTAAACGTGACAGACATTTGATTCTAATTGTTCATCAATATTCATCATATTTTGAAATTCATAATGCTAATTTCTGTAGTTTTGTTAAATAAACAAAGATAAATATAATTCCTATTGCAGATTTTGGGACAGGTGTACGGTCAAACCTTGGTTTTTGAATGATTTGCTTTTCGAACAAATTGGTTCATGAACAGAATTTCAAACTGTTAATTGTCCTGGTTACCGAACAAGCTACTCCACAAGAGCCAGTCACAGATTAGACACACACAGATGGTCAACTCCCCGTACTTCCTAAGTTACGTTACAGAAGGTTGACAGCCCAACCAATCAAGGGCAGGACTACAGATTTGAAAGTTAGTGGTGCCGAGATTGCTTCACATCATTAGATGTTACCATGTAAATCATCAACACTGTTGCTATTTAACTTAGATTTCAATGTGCATGCGTACTACTTCTGATTTTTGGTACTCACTGCTGCAGTTGAATTTAAATAAAATTAATTATTAATAAAAATCGCATTAACTGACATTTACATAATATAAATGGCATTTAAGAATTTGTGTTAAAAGGTGCTTAAATCAAATTAAATAAAAAAATTTATTATACATAATATTACATTGCATTTGTAGGCATTTTTATTCAAGAAATACAGTTAAAAAGTTTAAAAAAAAAAAAAAAAGGATTTTATTTTGGGGATCAGGAACAGATATAAAATGGATTAATTGTCTCTTATGGGAAAATTTCTTTCAGTTTTAGAACAACTTTTAGGAACAAATCATGTTCAAAAACAGGTTTGACTGTACATTTCTTTCTTTCAACAAATTATTTTTTAAATTGTAATTTACATTTCCAACTTCGTAAATCACAATAAAATCAACTCTGTTTGAAGGCTATTTGAAATTAAAAACAATATTACTAAAGTATTGCTCTACTTTAAAAATATAAATCAAACAGTTTTCTTTAATTAAATTTTTCTTACATTTCCTCATGCAAGAGGAAATGGAAAAATTTTATTATTACACATGGCATGTAATAAATATAAAATTGCATAATAAAAAATTAAATTTATATAAAATAGATTATTATTTTTTGTTAAACAACATATTTACTTGCATATCTGAAGCAAGTGCTTCAAAGGTTTCTTTTAAACAAGGCCAATATTTTTTACCCAAAGTAAAAGCAACCGCAGGCAAACTGTAGGCACAATGATGAGTAATTTCTGGATCTAGAGCTTGAACTTGAGGAGAATTTGTCATACTGAGATAATGTTGCAAAAGTTCACAAGGAATGACATCCTAAAAAATAAAGATTATATTTATTTATAAAACTTAATGGCATATATTGATGATAGAATATATTTAAAATTCTTACTAAAATTATTGAGTATATTTGTTTGAAAGTTTTTGAAATAACTATTTTCTTTAATATAATATCCTTCAGAAATAAATTCTCTTCACATATTTCAATACTATAAAATTGAGAAGCTCTTACTATACTATAAAATTTGTGCAAATAAATTTATTTAATTGTAATAACATTTATAATCCAACCAAGGACACATTTCAGAACAAGTAAAAANGTAACGTACAGCAGGCCAAGATCCATTTATAGCTTACTACGCAATGGGAAGGATACGCTAGACTTGAAATGCGCACCGGGAGTATATTCTATACCCATTTGGGATGACAGATTTAATAATAAGTTGGTATATGTGGGATCAACCAAACACTCCCTTCGCAAACGTCTCCAGGAGCATAAATATGATATAGATAATAATAAACACACCACCACTCTTTCAACCGTGGCCACAGAACCTGGAATAAGGGTGGATCTACAGAATGCCCATATGGTAAGACTATCACAACGTACGGACCAACTAAGAATTATGGAGACCTTAGAGATTTATAAAGCAGGATTAAACAACACATGTATTAACTCCAAAGACGCAGTTAATATCTCTAAAGCATGGAAATTTTGTTATGAAGAAACACCCTACACATAATTGAGTGCAATGTCGTTTATTACAAGCGCAATTTATGCAAGCTTTAACGTCATCGAGAAAGAACGTGGTGTTCTATATTTTTGATATAAATGTTGACATTCTAGGATTTGAATCGCATTTAATCCATTACTGTTCGATTTTGCAATATTTGAATTTATTAAAACGGTAGCCTGAAGAAGACCCTGGTAAGGTCGAAAACGTTTGCCAAAAAGAGTAATACTGGGGAGTTAGAAGGTTTATTTCCGTTTTACGCTTTTATGCCAGAACACACAAGTAAAAATTCTGACTGAATAGAAAACGGAAATGTAACAATGTCATATATAGTTTAATAAAATGGCAGTCATTATCTGATGATGTTATTTGTTGGTGGTTGTATTCCATTCAATCATTGATGATTTTAAGAAATGATTTTATTAAAAAACGCCAAAAGATACGCTGATGGGTTAGGAAGATATTTCGAGAGTGTGATTTACATGAATTTAATATTAATAATTCATTGATTCTAGAACTATAATTTAATGATCGAGAATACCACTGCCACTAACATTTTATTAATTTTTCTCCTCTCATATATCTATCCCTTTGTACCTTCCATTTTTTCTCTGCTGCCTTTGCTATAATTTAGAAAATTCAAATTAATAGACTTGTATTTCAAATTGAAATAAAGAACATGTGATCTAAATACAATATGAGTCGTTGATTTTGAAAGTGGGGCAAGTCCATTGGCACATATCAAAAATCATGATTTTTTTCCACCTAACATGGCTAACCATTATTGCATAATAAATTTACACAAAATAAGATAAAAAAAATAAATAGATAAATAAAATAAGTCTATTATTGTTTATGAATATGTTCAAACCCATTGAAANTTTATTTATTTATTTATAAATTGGTGATAATTTATTGGTGTTAATAAAATTGCTTTATTCAAAAATTGATCCTATAATCAAATAATAAAAAAAGGCAAAACCAAGGACAGTCCCTGGAAATCAAGGACATCTGGTCACCCTACCTAAAAGTTCTTGCTGAATGAAGAAAGATGACATATTACAGACAAAAGACACCGTAAATGACTAATGGCATTAGTGCAATCTGTGTGACAGTCAGGTTGAAACTAGTGTGAGTATGGAATGTTGTACACCACAATGCTCATATTCAAAGTGTTGTACTGTACACAATGCAGGACTTCATGTATCACTGCTGAAAGATTCACAAATGGAATGCTGTGAGGAATGGTACCATTATTCATTAAGAGAGGAAGAGATAATGCTTCACATAGACCGACAGGAAGAAATCAGGAAACAGCAACTTTTTGTCCATACTCTATATAATTAGCATGATGTTTATTAGAATAAATATGGTAACTAACTTTGTTCAGTTTGCAATTCCACTACTTATTAGAGGACACCATTAAACACAGTATTCTAAACTAAAATTTTATTTCATTCTATGAAAAAAAAAAAAAACATTCCATTTTAACATATGTTTCTTTGCCAACACACTTCAAAAACATTCTCTGTAACCATTACAATTCAAAATCTTTAGATATGTTCAAAATTTGAAATTGTCAGAGGAAGTAGTTTAGTTTTAAAAATATTAATACAAAACAGATAAAACTTATAATGAAGAAATTGTGTCTTAATTTATTAGTCATAAACAGGGTTCCTACTCAAATTTTTGTTTTGAATTCCCTGACTTTCCCTGATTTTCCCTGACCAACTTTGTCCAAATTCCCTGACCCTCACATTTTTTAGTGTGGAATATAAACATAATAAAACAGCATTTACTGTTAACATTGAGTACATTTAGCCCTATTTTTGCACAGTTGATATGCTTCAAAAACTGCCACATTAAAAAAATACAGTACATACATCCTGTCGAAAAATGTTGATAGAATCCACAACTTCAATGTAATGAAAAAATAAGCAATTTACAAACAAAACACAAGCTTTTTATTTTATCATCATTTATCATTATTATTTGTATGTAAATCTAGTAAATACAAGGTAACATAAAATCAACAAAAATTATTCTTTGATAAACAAATAGTACTGTACTGTNTCAAACCCATTCAAATGCAAACATTTAAATATCTAGCAACAATATAAAATGGACTTGCCCCACTTTCAAAATCAACAGTTTATATATTGATTTTACTAGACCTACCCATTATTTGAAATTTAGCACCTATGGCCATCCATAAACTTTGTTTAAATACAGTGTCTTTGTACATGACATTTTTTTTGTCATAAAGACACTGATGGAGTCGAACGGATTCAACAAAGTCTTCTATTTCATTTATTTTTTGTTTCTTGGAGACAGTCACAATTGTAGAGCTAACTGCTATTGCCGCCATTATTAGAATAAAAACCACTTGTTTACTTTGACGTGACAAAAAAGACTTCTCTTTATTGGAGAAATTTTGGCGTAAAAAGTAGACACATGCTCTACTCTTTTTTCAGTTATTTTTCAGCTAAAATTTCAAAAAAATTTTTATGCTTTCTCTTTTACGCTAGATTTTACACCAAAGTTTATGCATGTGTGTTCCTGGCCATAGGTAAAATTCCAGACTTCTAAGTTAAACATTCAATTTTCAGAGGCCTGTTTTTCAGAAATGCTTGAGAAGTAGGTCCTATTAATTGGACAAGGAACTATTTGTGCTTAGGACTACATACTCACCAAATTTCATTCATTCAAATTGGAGATGTGAATGTCTAGCTGTCGACTTGTTCGTCATAGTGTCACTGATGGTTGGGATGTATGTGTGTTTATATTATTAATAAAAATTTATTATTAAGTCAAAAAGTTTTTTTACCAAATAATAATATATTTATCTCATACTTACTTGGTCTTGTGGAGAAAGATATAAGTCACTTGAAATTTCTATATAAGCTGGTTGAAACAATGGTTGGATTAAAGATTCTACATCACTGCTATATAAATTCATTCGAGACGTTTTAATATCTGTCAAAAAAATAATTTCTTTAATATTATAAACATATAAAAATTTGCTTAAATAGCAGATTTTTATGTTCATGACAAAATTATTATCAATTTATTATTTTTTTTATTACATTAAAATAATAAAAACATCAATTAAATACTTCAAAAAAATATTATTGTAGCAAATATATTTTAACTCTCTTTCCTCCACTTTACTCTTTCAATTAATACCATATACAAGAATTAAAATAATATGAAAATGAATATTTGATGATCATTTTTAAATAAAATAAAAAGTGAAACATTAGCGAGGTTGCAGCCGAATTTTCATCTCTAAAACATAAATGTCGAGTGCCGCTTACGGGATAGCAGCGCTCAACGTTCATGTTTTGGAGATAAAACCTTCAGCTGCAACCTTGCTATTAATTAAAGTACAGAAAACAATAAAATAATTTCAGTGATATTTCAGCTAATTTACACTCAAACTAAATAATTTAATGTTTTTAAATAAAAATGATTTCTATTTTCTAGTTACATAGTAACAAGAATTTAACATTTTTATCATTGTGGATTTGGATATTTATAAACAATTCTGGAAAGAACTATAAATGAAAGCAAAAATTTTTTTAAGTCCACAAAGTTCAATGTTGGATAGAAATGTTTTTTGGGAATTTATCCACTTTTCCTTCAGACAGAAATTTATAAATAAAAAAAGCAAAAATTTTTTTGGTTCTTTCCAACATTGTAACAAGAATTAAAACTTTGTAGATCATCAATACCCTATTTAATACAGGGTGGTTCACTTGGAACTGAAGACTTACCACATGGAATATCTCTGTATAAGATGTAAAAATTAATGTAAGTTGCATTTATGCAGATGCAAAAAGAGAGAAAAATGGGTGAAAAAGAACTTTTGAGATCAGAATTTGCATTTGCAATTCAGTTTATGCAGAAGAGGGGAAACTGAGTTTGTGTGTGTGTGTGTTACATGAAAGAAATGCAGCTGTTTCCCTCATTCTCAAAAGTTTAACAGATTGAACTTTCTCTTGTACTTTTTCTCTCCTCTCCTAAGTGCAACAATAATAATAAAATGGCAACAATGGAGCATGACAGTAATCTGTCAAATGTGAATAAAATGGCCCATGAAACTGCAAAAGAAACACAGGGAGGTCATAAATAAAGGAAAGGAAATGTTAATAATTAGTGAGGGAACAGTCCACAATTTGGACACAACATTTATTGAACTTTTTCTTCTCACTTTTGCATGAACACAACTAGTGGGAAAACAAGGACAGTATTCCTGTAGGCACATGAGCTTGATTTACTTGTTTTCTTCTCCTCCTATTTTTCTCTCTCCTCTTGCATTTCTCACATCTGCAAAAATTCAGTCTAAAACATGAACAAAATGATTATTTAATGATGATGCAGTTCAACCAAGGTGTGTTTTTTACATATTGTTCAAATGTGACTGAAATCATGAGGCATTGAACAAAATAAGTATTCAGTCCTATGTGAATTACATTGTAATTTATAATTTCTGTATTTTTTGAAGTCATATCACATCAGGAAATTTTATTAAACAGATTCACACATTATTATAAATCATTGCATTTGATTGTGTTACTCACTTTTTGTCTTTTATTTAATTTCTGTAATGAGGAGAAGAAAATGATTAAATTGATATGCTTTATATAATTGACAAATTTTTTTTCTTAACACATTTATGTTTCAAAATCTCTATACTGATGAAACTAAACATTTACAAGTAAAGATCAAATACATGAAAAAATATCATTAATTTAAACTATGATACATATATGTTAATCAAACAATTTAGTTCTAAATGACATTTTGCAAAATTTCATGTAATGTTAGACTACAATGTTCATTCAATTCCTTTTCTAAATGTTTTTAGGATAAATAGTACAGTTATTGATCACAAACAGTAACTGGCCATTTTGAATTTAAACCTCTTTAATAAGAGTTCTATAAAAGCTATTTCTGGATATATTGTATGGCAGTATTAATACAAGTTTCTGCTCTCAGTAGGTAGCAAAACATCCTGCAGGTTTTTCTGTCATTACTTGCAGCCAATAACTACATAATTTTGTATTTTCATAAAGTAAGGTACATTTTTGGATTAAATGATTGGCATTTGTAATTTATAGATGTTTGTTAGCAGTTGAAAGGACATTTTCGTTACATCATAAAATTTTAAAAATAAAACTTACCTTAATTGGCCAGTAACTGTACTATTTATGTAATTATTATGAAAGAATTTTACACATAAATAAATGTTATTTACTTACTTTCCAATTTTAAAAAGATTGTTAAATAAATAAAAAAGTCTATTTTCAAGTACAAGTGTGGTAAATGGAATTTTATTCATGAATACAATTGTTTCATTGTCATCATTGCACATAGATGCATGCATCTCAATGATTAATAAAACTATTAAAAAAGTCAATAT
>NW_019385828.1:150634-194573 GCF_000671375.1 Centruroides sculpturatus | reverse complement strand
AGCGGTAGGCTGCCACCTTGACCGCTCGGCCATCCGGCCGCAACGGGGCTTATATCTCTCGAAGGGTCGTGAGTAGGGGTATGGTTCCTTTGACTTTATTGTTAGTACAAGGGTTTACGGCTTGGGGGGATCGCCACCTCTTCATTCGGAGGGTAAATCTTACCATTCGGATTTTAACAGAGCTGTAGAGCATATTGATAAAAACAAAAAAGTCAAAGGAACATGGAACATTCCTCATGGAAATTTGTAAAGAACGCCCACTTGGGGGCGTCCCAGGCTACTAGTATTCTATAATGCAAAAAAAAATTTATCACCCATGTTCTTAGAAAGTAAAATCTTTTTTGAATATTTGCTTATTAGTACAGGATACTTTATACTTACCTTAAATCAGGCATGCAATAATAATCTNAAATCATTTTTTTTTTTCAATTGCAATGTTTTCTAGTAGCATGTGAATGGAGAGCTAAAGTGCCCTATATTCTATAATGCAAAAAAAAATTTGTCACCCATGTTCTTGGAAAGTAAAATCTTTTTTGAAGATTTGCTTATTAGTACAGGATACTTTATACTTACCTTAAATCAGGCATGCAATAATAATCTAACTGTGCACCGGAATGAGAGTGAACAAATAAAAATCATTACAACTTCACAGCACTAGGATATAATTGAAAAACCGCATTTAAAACTGTTGTAAAGCCACATCTTACATTGATTAGTTTGCAATAATTGTCAGACTGAGCAATTAATTTTCAATTTCTGATTTTTAGCATTGATACTGTAATATTATAGTGAAGTTTTTTTTAATTTTATTTTATCGCTACTATTCTTCGTTCTGAATTTAATTGCTACTTCAGGATGGCTTTAAGAATCGTCAACAAAGTATATTTTAATAAATTTAAATTTCTGGAGGAGTAATGAAAATCGAAACGAATGCGATACTGACAAAATTTTTATAAATAGTCAATTAAATTTAGGTTATCAATTTAAGATAAATTACAGAAGCACGTATAAAAAACTTGATGTTTAGTGTCTGACATTTTCCTTGAGGATAATTTGAGAGATGTAATAATATAATTAGGCTAAAGAAAAATGAGTGAAGTTTCATCAAAAGTATTTGGTCTCTATGTAATACGTTCTATTTTCTATACCGCATGTCTAGGTATAACACTTCTTATAGATATTCTTAACTTCATAGTGTTTGGCGTAGCCTATTTTCTTCTCGTAAAAAACATCTGAGATAGTTCATGTCATGTCCTAACATTTCAGCTTTTTTTGTAAGTTCAGCTAACTTTATATCCATTTCTATTTTTCTGAATTCTTCACTATATAACTGGATTGCTGTATATTAGATCTCTATGTAATACGTATTACATAGAGATCTAATATACAGCAATCCAGTTATACAGAAAAGTATTTGCTTTTGTTATTTGTATAGTATTTAATACAGTAGAACTTTGTTAATCTGGCAAATACAGGATCAGATTGGTGCTGAATTACCGTACAATTTTGTATTTTTGCAAAATTCGATAAGTTATATGCAATTTGAAAGTTGAAAATTTGTGCTAATACATGCTGTTATATATGCTTTCGACGTTTTTATACACTTTAATTTTTTTGTTATTCAATATCCATACATTCCAGTATTTATAGATATAAGATTATATAATAAAATATTTCCCAGAAAAGATTATTAATTACAGATCATTCAATAACTGATTTAGATTTCGAATTTGCTGAAACGCAGTGGAGTAGAAGGTTCTCAGACCTTATGCAAATCTAATTTAAACTGATATCCATAATGAATAACATTCACACTAATCTTAACCAATAAAAAGTAAATGATATGAAATATAGTTTATTATATAAACTATATTTCATTAGGTTGCATATCTTTATTATATATAATTTTAGTACCAGCGTATAGGCCGTTATCGATTATGTTGCCACTGGCAGCTTAAAATCTGCAACTTTACAAGAAAAAGCGTATGCGGGGCGCTGTACGTCTATGAATTATTTTATGGCTCGCATTCAGAAAAGGTTTAGGTTTATTTGGTTACGGTAACGTAACACGTATGGCTTCCTGGAGGACTTTTTTGGGAAACTGGCCTTTATTTAGATGTTACAAACGTTAAGAAAACCCAGAAAACTCCGCGTGACCAACCCGTTGGCGAGGCGCTAATACACGATCAATTCCCAATGTTCAATGGTTATATTCAAACGGCCACTGGTGTGCCCTCTGCTTTAATGCATACCATAAAAATAATTAATCTGTCATGATAGAAACAAAGAATATGCTGACAATTCAGTATCTTTATCATTATCGTCAGATTTTCTACTGCTTCTAAAACTAATTCAAGAAGCTTCAAGCAATTTGAGAACTTCATTTTTCAGTTTGTATTCTGCCTTTGATGCTAGTGGGCTGATAAATTATAACTAGCTATTAATCGTTTCGATTGCTCAGTTTTCTGAGTATTTTCTCCAGTAATCTTCGGAAAACTTTATTGCGTGCCTCCTGAACATCTCTGATGGAAACATCAGAATGGAACTTCAATTACATCCGTGGACAAGGATTATAAATACAGTTGCAGGCATAGGATATCATGCATAGCATTATGCAGGTACAGTACACACAGCAGAGTTATTTCTATGGCGTTCTCTTTGAAAGCAACAGAAGAAAAAGCACATGAAAAAGCACGGAGAATGATATCACATCAATTCATTTAGTACTTCTGTGACCTTTGCTGATTTGGAAGTGTTGTCAAAGAAATGTCGAGCTGCATTTCCTTGTTTCACAATGTCAATTAGAAGTCTCGTGAGAACTCGAAACTAAATCTTAATTAAATTCTTTCTTGTAGTTGATTCTTTAACTCTTTTCCACACGCCAACTCTTGACGGGTAGTAAGTATATAAAGGACTTAGTAATCAAGATTTAAACTAAAGTTATAGAGAGTGGAATTTCTTACTTCGTATTTACTATATATCTAATTGGGCACTTTATGATTGGTAAATAATTTAATAAAAAAAGTTTACTCTAAATTTCTTTAGTTAAAGCTTTATCACACTGCTAGCTTTCACAATCACATCCAACAGAAATTACTACTTTCGACTAGCTTTTCTTTTCAGAATAAAAAGACTTGTCCTTCCAGCGGTTTGGAAAGCTGAATCTATTTTTAAAATAGTATAATTTCATCAAAACAAAAAAATAAAATTCATTATAAATATTTTTCTTCTTTCAGCTATCACTATCATATAAAGAAATTAAGATATTAATAAATAAATTAAAAAATAGAGAGATATTTAAACAAATTACAGCTGTATGTTCATAAGCAGAAGTTGGGTATTACGCTTAACATTGGGTTTTTGGGGTTTTTTTTTCAGCGGATGGTATTTAAGTTGTTTATGATAGCAATAAATGCGTTAACTAACACATATTTCAATTAATATTTATAATTTTGTGGAATTTTCTAATTTCGATTGTTTCGTGGATGCACGGAATTTCATGTTTTGTTGAGACCTAAAGCGAAAGAACATCGGATTTTTAATATCACAGAACTCAATTTCATTCTCACTTTACGGATAAACTTGATATACACTTCATCTTGTACTACTGCCACAAAACGTTGTAGTAATGACTGCTCCATGTGCAAAATTAATGAACCGATAAATCCAATTGTCTAACAACATCTAACGATCGTGCAAGAGTTTCAAGACGAAGGAATTATGAAGGTGGAAACTTTTTCTGCAAGTATTAGTGCAAAAGTATTTTGATTGTTTGAAAACAGACAATAACGGATCGTTGTCTATCTCAACCCATGTGAAATAAGTCTGTTTAACTGAAAATTGAAGGATTTAATATTTTTCGCATCTATTAGATAACTAGCCCGCAGACTTTATGCAATTAATATGCATATTTGGTCATACATTATAACAAAATATATGTTTTACTATTACTTATGACTAATTTTTAAAAATTTTTCGAAGTTAAAATATCATCTTTTTGTACTTTCAATAATTTTAATTTTAATTTTCAGTTATTTTATTGTAATGAAATAAATGAATAATTCATTTCTGATTACTTTTTCTGTATATTGCGTTTGAATTCATAAATATTCGACTCTTCATGAATTAATTCAATTCATTTGTTCTTCACTTTAGATCCCCATATAAGCCTAATCTTCGATACAATTCTGCTTTTTAAAGAATCATACCGAACACGCAATTGGAGATGATTTGTTTATTGACTAAAACAGAAAATTCTTTCAGCATTTTAGAACATATGCTCAACAAATTAATTGTCGCAAGACGTTACCGTTATTAATAAACACTGTCACACATGTCAATTAAATTGGCCAAGTACTGTATATCAAAAGAAAAATTTTCACATTTAACAATTTTAAATCAATTTTAACTTTCAATTTTAATTTTAAATTAATACAAAAAGCATCTTTATAGCATGTGATATATTATAATTATTACGTATAGGACTATATATATTTTTGCGATTTTGTAGTTTTAATCTGTATTGTATAAAACTTATATCTTTATGATAAGCAAATGTCAATGCACTATTATCATCAACTTAGGTTTATCGCTTTGACATTGATCAAAAGTAAATTGGACATCCGTATTGAAGAACATAAAGTATTCAAGATGTTGCCAATAATAATATTATTGACTGTTTTCGTGTATCTTCTATCACTTTGGATAAGGTGAGCATTCTTTATTTATTTATTCTTATTTATCTTTCTTTCACAGATATAAATTAAATAACTTTGTAAGATAAATATTAATCACAATAACTTCCTTCAAATGGTGATGAGAAAAATTATTTAGATAAATAATTTATATTAATCAGAGACAAAGTAATTTAATTCATTGTTTTTGAAACGTATAAATTTCTAGTTTTTTTTTTTAAATTTGTGAATGTGTGTTTTTTTACTTATAATTCGATCATATCTCTAAGGATCAAAAGAAATTTCTTAATATGCATTTTATTCGTTTTTTAATTCCATGCAAACCGCATGGGATTAAGAAACGAATCATCGTTGCTGTCGATCATTGTTGGACATTAGATCTTATAAAATTTAATATTTTTTCCCTTATAATTTTGGTTTGTTTATATAATATTAAGGCAGCTGGCCATATTATGATATCCTTTTTGATCTGAATACGTCTTTAAGTTTGGTTCGATATAGGGGCAGAAGCGCCACTAGCTGTTTGAATGCCCGTGTGCAGTACTGATTATGCCGCCCTTGTTTAACTATGACTGCCTACGCTGAGCTTGCCAGAAAGGTTCTTTAGTGTTGTCTCATAAGGGTGTGAAAAAAAAGAAATACTTAGTAATAAAAATAAATAGTTTTTCTTTGTAAAGTTATTTTTGTTTACTTAAGTGTAAAACCATATAAATATTTATCTACAGAAATTGAACTCTTCTTGCCTTTATGTTTGCGAAATCTTCTATCAATTTTCTTGTATCCAAGCTATCTATCTATTTCATGTTCAATTGAAACTGTAGCTAAATTACTTAGTCTTTGCTGGTGCATTGTTGATCTTAAATATTTTTTTTTTATAATTTTTAACTTTGAAAAAGACCTTCCACCAAATTCAACTGAAACCGGCAATGTAAGTAATATTCTTAGTGCTATTGCTGTGTTCGGAAATGTTGAAATTAAGCCATTAGTTAATTTCATGTTCAATTGAAACTGTAGCTAAATTACTTAGTCTTTGCTGGTGCATTGTTGATCTTAAATATTTTTTTTTATAATTTTTAACTTTGAAAAAGACCTTCCACCAAATTCAACTGAAACCGGCAATGTAAGTAATATTCTTAGTGCTATTGCTGTGTTCGGAAATGTTGAAATTAAGCCATTAGTTAAAAGATATTATAATAGGGTTTGTGGATCATTAGACTGGTTTTCTGGAAAATGCAACTTTAAAGCATTGATTTCATTAAACAAATCAATACTGTCAATATCTGTTTCACTACTTGAATTGTCTTTAAGCTTCAGATTTACATCTTTACAATGTTTCATTAATTTACCATTGGAGTAATTAAATAAGTTATTGCTGAAAAGGCCAAATACGTCGGTAAATGTTTTTAACTCTTCGAATCTATCCTTTAAAGAAGTTAATGTCTGATCTAGGATTCTAAAAAACAAATAAAAAACACTACTTTCTATTTGATTTTGGGGTCTAGTAAAACTTCATCACTATGTTCATACTGAATTTGTGTTGGTTTTCTTATTGGACGCATTGTTTATTGGTGGGAATCTGTTTCTACGTTGAGTTCGTGAGCCACATTGGTAGCTTCTTCTAACATCCTTTCAAAGTGTTCATCCGTGCGATATTCTGTGAACTTATCAATTAACTTATATAACAAATTTATGTAGATTTGAGTATTTATTGTGGGACTTTGCATCATTTTGTTTAGAGCAGTAATTTCGTTTAAAATATCGAACCAAATTACAACCGAGCAAATAAATCTATAATTTTGAATGTTCAAAGCAAGCGAATGAGCTTTATGAGATGTAGTACAATCCCATTCCGACGAATTATCAGATATTTCCAGCAAGGCATCAAATATTTTTTTGAGGTGATACCGTAATGGTTTGACTGCATCGGTTCTGCTAGACCAGGGGTCGGAATTAGCGGCTCTTTGCATAGACGCTTGCGGCTCTTCGGACATAAACTCCATTTTCATCTCACCTCGTTTCATTGCAGCCTTATAACTTATGAGTTTATGAGATAGAGCTGCCGAACAAACTTCGACTTGTTTTCCGTCCGCACATGACCACACTCGTGTTGATCAATATGAGTCGCATAAGAGTGGTAGCATTTGAAGCATATCTATATATATATAACCCATTGAACTCGTGTCCGTCCATCCGTGTAACGTTATGCCGAAATCGGCCACTAGAGGCGCCCCTGTCGTGCGTCGTATTTCGCACATTTAAATTAATATGCGGCTCTCTGGTACTTTTTTTTATCTTGTTTTCATGACAATTTGGCTCCTCTCACTTGACAAACTGCGGACCCCTGTGCTAGACCATCGCGTGGCACTTAAAGCTTTTAATTTGAAATCTGGTAAATGTTTGCCAATTATCGACCACCTTTTTGTAGACGATGAAAAGAAACGTAAATTTCTTGAATTATATTTTTTAAAAATCACAGTTCTGTGCGTAATATTTGCTGCATCATTGACTACTAAATTGTGACTATGAGCCGAGCATGGAACATAAAGTGCGCGATTATTGATTTTCAAATTTTTTTTTTGCAATTCATTCATATTCCATGCATATTACAACTATTATCGTAACATTGACCGCGTCAGTTTTGAATGTTGAGATTTAATTGTGAAAATAAATCCAAAACAAAATTTAATCGATCTTCACCTGTGGAGCTGGTGATCGGACAGAAACCAACGAAATTTTCGCATATCGCAACATTTTTAGTTTCATTGTTTAAAAGAACATGCCTGAGTACAATTGTAATTTCTTTTGTGTGACTTACATCTGGTGTGCAATCAGATATGATGGAGAAATATTTTGATTCTCTGACTTTGTCCACTATATAATTCTTTTATGGTTGTACCGAGTAAATCAACGATTTCATTCTGAATTTTATCTCCTAAATAATGAGTCATACGACTCGAATCAGATTTCGAGAATTGAATTTTGTGAATATGTTCCCGCATGACTGAATCAAAGGATGCTATCATTTCGACTGCTTTTAGAAAATTACCATTATCACGCTCATATAATGTTTTTGACGAGCCCCCGAAAAGCCAGACACTGATGAGATAAACACTTGATAACGGCTTTGATTTTTCTAATACATTACACCATTGTTTTTTTTTCTAATTCTAATAGTCTCAGTTGCATTTGATTTACAGTACTTTTATTTTTTAACATATTATTCAATTGTACCCACGATTTCACATTTTCACTGTGGGAAACGCTTGTTTCGTGTCTTTTCAATGTTAATGATAAATGCTGCCAATCAGAAAACCGTTCAAAGCAGTACTTACAGTTTTACCAAATATTTTACAACAAATACAGTAAACTGAATCTTTTGAAATAGAGTAAACAAGTCATTCTCTGTTAATTTTTTCTCCATTGGGAAGATTTCTAGAATAATAATTGTCTGCAAATTTTTTTCCAGCGTCATTACCAGGAAAATTGTAGTTAAATACCTGTACGGGATCACGACTAACCAAAATATTAACAAGATCGTTAGTCATACTGGCAGGCCACGAACCGGGATCATTACCACAATCTAAACTGCTACATATCAATGACGACAATAAATTGCTTACAGTAGTACCTTCTCTTGTTTTAGTTTTACTGGAGTCTCCTTCTGAAGAACTACAACATACAAATTTTTCTTCAGATACTTCCATAGCTTCTCAATTTAACGCTGTTTTTGTTGAAACTACGTAAATATTTTCTTAACACTCCGTTTCCTTATTTTCTGGCATGCTTAAAAATTTCATTATAGAACCCGCCAGTTTTTCTTTCTGTATCTCCTTTTCTCGTTTTTTGCTGTCGAAATTGCGCTCCTGAAAGTTTTTCCTTTTCTGCGGTTCCTGAAATTTTTCATAAACTGTAAGTATTTTTTAAAATTTTTAATACAATAATATGCAAACATAATCAATTAAAAGGAGAACTATCAGGAATGAGTAGGCTTTTCTAGTTTACGAATAATAATCGACCAACTTAACCATGTAGTTGAGTCTGTAAAAAGTTCATAGAAATTCCGTATAAATGAACTGCAAAATTAACTTTGTATTTTTAAAATACATCGAGTTTTGCCTCAGATGTCTTGTAAGAATTTTGTATAGCCTGTACTGACTACGGAACCCTACCATGTGCGTGATCAGACTGACAGTGGGACGTTATACAGTAGAGCCTCGATTATCCGACCTAATTGGGGACTGGGGTTGGTCGGATAATTGAAAAGGCGGATAACCGAAAAGTATGAAAAAATCCATTATTAGTGTAGTATATTCAGTGGTGGTATTCAGCGGGTTCGCACAGGTTCGGCCGAACCCGTTGTTAACATTTTCAAAGTTTTCCGAACCCGTTGTTAAACACACGTAACATTTCTCGGTGGTTTTGTTTCTTTTAAAAAATATATTAAAAAATACGTATTATACTCTGTAACACTACTAAACTAGAGCCTTATACCCCGTTCGCCATGGTGCAACCTCCATCGACCGTTTCAATCTCGACTGAAACGAGATTTAATCGCGATCGACTCAAGAGAGTTCTTGAAACTAGGTCCAGTCATACGAGAGATCCCACAATCCCACGCGCGCGAGAAAATACAAGATGGCTGCGGAACACGTGTCGGGCTATCGACAGCGAAATAAAAAAGATATTGTATTTCGAGAAACGATGACATCTGTCTATTATTATAATAATACCTAATGATAAAATAAATGATTTAGAAAAGTTTTTTCTTGAGAAAAAGTCATAGGGAAAGCAGTTAACTCCTTGGGATTCTAGCAATTTTTGATATTAATGTAATTAAACATTAAAAAATACTTAAAACTGAAAAAAACGAAAGAAATGAGTTAATTTTGAAGAAAAAGCTTCAGATTTTATTTTCCTTTGTCTGGTCTTTCTGTGAAATCTGACGCTGATGAGTCATTGTTTACACAGCTGGATGACCTTGAACACAGTTGGAGTTGGATTTCCCGGGACATTCTCAGAAGTCTCGGGAGGAGATGAGTTTATAGTAGGGTGAATACTAGCTAGCCGTATATTTTTAAATATTTTTAAAAAATTAAAATTTTTATTGCGATTTCCGACCCCCGACTTAATTAAACTTATATATAATAAAATCTATTAATTAAAAAAATTAAAAAACGATCGCAGGTCGTTTTTGACGTCAGAAACTAGCTTTAAATAACTTTACCGAAGGAAAATTTGTGCACTACAAGTTTAGAACGATGAATAAAATTTGATATCAAACTCCCATTAAAAAGCAAATTAAAAGCAATTAAGCGTGAATCGTGCGTCATTAAAGGTAAATTAAAATCGCGATAAAATTTTTTCGCGCGGGAAAATAATTTTGAAAAAATGTGGAGACTTAAAAAACATTTCAAAAATAAAAAAAAAACAAAAAATTTTTAGGGGTCCAAACGCCCGAGTTTTATTAACACTATGTAACTTGCCCGAGATATCTCGGGCTTGGGGCTTAGGAAAACTTTTCTATTAGCGAACCCTTTGTTAAATATTTCGAATATCACCACTGAGTATATTATTATATCCCATGTAATTAGTATATTATTATATTAGTATATCGCTATTAACCTACTTCGCGTTGAATTTTTATCGATGTTAAGCCTAACAAATATTTTTTAAAATAATAATCGTCGCTATTGTATCGTTAAAAATTAGAAAATTAAGCCTCGTTTAAATACTGGCTCCGTTTCATGGTCGACCCAGTGTTGCCAGCTAAAACACGTAAAAATAATATTAAAGTAGCCAAGACATAGCCAAATATTGTAGCGCCACAACACTAGTGGACATTTGAAATTTGCTGACTAGGACGGTCGGTTAATCGGTGGTCGGATAATCGAGGCTCTAGTGTATTTGCTCTGTCTGTTACTAAGTAAAACACGCTCAGGAAAACCTTTAAATATGCAGCCGTATTTATTAAATTCTAACGTTTTCGGTCATATTCAATGACCTTTCTCAAGAAAAACAGAAAAAATCTAACTCCGAACTTGAATTAACGATACAAGCGTTTTGGAACGTTTTTTAAAAAATAATATTCTACTGGAATAACGCCATCTCTATATAACGGTTGTCATTATATAAATACATTAGCTATTAGAACGTTAAAAATATGACGTTCCGGATATAAAATAAAAATAAAAATAAAATACAGACATAAAATACCAAACATACACAATGTGTTTAGCAAATACATTAAATTAAGAATTTCTGCCCTTAAGTAAGTTGCCGCTGTCCATCGTTCTTGACTTTATAATATACTTGCTCGCCAGGCTGCCGATACTTTGCTTGAATCTCGGAAGTTGATAGCTAATCCGGAACGTCATATTTTTAGCGTTCTAATAGCTAATGTATTTATATAATGACAACCGTTATATAGAGATGGCGTTATTCCAGTAGAATATTATTCTTTAAAAAACGTTCCAAAACGCTTGTATCGTTAATTCAAGTTCGGAGTTCGATTTTTTCTGTTTTTCTTGAGAAAGGTCATTGAATATGACCGAAAACGTTAGAATTTAATAAATACGGCTGCATATTTAAAGGTTTTCCTGAGCGTGTTTTACTTAGTAAGAAATTGCAGTCTAGGATGAGTTCTGTCTGTTACTTTTGATATTATTAAACTGATTCATTTTTGCACCGGAGATTAGTTACATGTATGAGCTTAGTTTAAAATGTTAGAAAATTTAGACCAATGCTTAGATATAGTTTAGGTAGGTATTTGCAAAAACCGCATGAAAAAGCGTGATTATAAAATTAAAGTTATTGTGATAAATTAACTTAGGTACTTGCCATAATTACGATTTTTTTTTGCACTTTTATTTAGCACTGACAAATGATACATTAAATTATAATCACACTAATCAAGTTAAAATATCATTAATTATACCTAGATCCATTTCAGAAGAATTATTAACAAAATAATTCCAATTTGATATGCCATAGAACTGTTGGAATGCGACAAGTACAAATTGAGAAGGAAGCTCTGCGGGGATTCCCGAATTTCGCCAGTCCTGTCAACTTCTGTCATAGAGCTTGACTATGGGTACTTGGCTTTCGGGCACCGCCGGATGGTTCAACCTGCGGACAGACGTTTCGCATTGCATCTTAGTTCTGATAAATGCTAATAGATGGCGCTGTTAACGCAATAATATAAATAAGAAAATAGTAATTACGCGCCGGTCGGATTTTATTCTCCATGGGAAGACATTTTTTATGCTATAGGTAGGGTGGATATTATGACAATGACTTTGAATATTACGTAATCGATCGCTCGATTTGCCGCCCCCTGGACGTACCGCCCGTTTATGAAACGAAGCCCGACATTTTCAATAGAACTGCGAAAAAGGGAGGTCAGATGGGGAATTTGACCTCTCACTCTGACGACTGTAGGAACAACAAAAAGACAATTTTATTTTAAAGAGCTTGCCACGCATGGCAGCTGGAAATCATTAGAGACAGGAAGGAAAACACAGTACAATGAATTATGAATAAGAGTTCCTCAGTTAAATGAACATTTCGGGCCACGGCCGTGGATTCGATGCTAAATAAGTCCTGAAAACAGAACAAGTACCAATCGGAAAGTGAGGAGAAGAGACCGATACCAACCAGTGTTCGAACTGAGGGACAAATCTTTAGAAAGTTTGGTGACTCTAAACTTTTTATAAACTCGGTTGCTCTCTGTGTCGAGCATTCCGTTCCTATTCGTCTTGAGCAGCGAGTTTACCTCTATCTCCTTGCTGGAACGAGATGTTAACAAGTTTTCCTTAAATCTCCTAACCTTCATTCGTGAAGAAAACTTCGTCCACCTCTGGAGATGGACGAAGTTTCTTCGCGATATCTTCGCATTTTCTTTACAATATTCTATATAAAAACTTTAAAATGACAATTTATACAATTTCTAAACTTTAATAAATATAACCCAGATGGATTAAAAATGTAAGAAATCTATTCTGAAAGCTAAAGCGAAATAAAACTCGACAGTGTTCCACCAATATATAGGGGAGACCGGGGCAAGATCGGCATGTTAAGCTTTACTTAAATTTTGTGTAATAAATACTGCTGTAAACTGAAAAAAAAAAGCTTTGCATATTGTCTATTGGAATGTTACCTTACTATAGAACTGGTTAAAATCAGTTTGGAAATAAAAATAATTAAAATAATTACAACTTTACAAGAAGAGAGAAATTGACGAAGTTGCCCCGGGTATAGGGGCAAGATCGGCAACTTCTCTCTTTTTGTAAAGTTGTAATTATTTTAATTATTTTTATTAAAGTTGCCCCTGGTATAGGGGCAACAGNAATCCATAGATAGAAAAAAAATGATCGATTAATTTCGCATGTAATTCATGTTTTAAATACTTTTGAATGTTTTCTGCAGTTAAACAATTAGTATAAAAAATTAAATTATCTCTTAATTATTTATTAATTATCAATTCATGTAATTTAATCAAATTTTGAAATTTGAAGTATTTATATTGCATTTACGAAATTCAATACTTCAATTTTTATATTGTAATTTATTTTTTAAACAAATTTTCAAGAATAATTTAACAGTAATTAATTTTATATTTTCTATGAGTGATTTATAATATTATTTTACATTATATAATTGATAAAACGTTTAAAATATAATTAAATATTATCAGATTTTCTCAACACAAATGAAAACTTAATGCTTAACAATATTTCTAGATGGAGAAAAAGAAAGATGAGCCTGTTTCAAAGATATGGAATTCCTGGGCCTAATCCCAATTTCATTACTGGAAATGCAATGGAATATAACAGAAAAGTAATAATTTGTTTTATTTAATGATCAATTCAGAGTTTTAAGATTAAATAGTTATGCATTTTGTCTTATTTACAGAGGAACAAATGCATTGATGAATGGATAGAAAAATATGGAAATATTTTTGGGTAAAAATTATTCCTGCTAATATTACTTTATTCTTATCATTTTATATAATATCAATAAAATAAAGCTGCTCATCAGTGGCCAAGCGGTCTTCTTACCCTGAACACTGGGAGTTCCCCAGCCCGTTCGTGCCTCGCTCGAACGGGATGGCCACGTGGAGTTTTCCGGGTTTTCTCCACGTCTGTAACGCTTAAATAGGGGCCAGTTTCCCTTTTTCCTTAAAAAAGACCTCCCGAAAGACATCGCCTAAGTATTGCGTTGCCTTAACTTAATCGACAACAACAGTAAAATAAAACAAGCATATCATTCCTATATGATTACATAAAATATTAATTTTATTGATAATTATGTATAACATTCAATAAAATTGCTAAATATCGTATTTAATTTTAAATTCTGGCTGAAATTTAATAAACGTTTAATTTACAATCTTTCATAGTAACTCATAATAAATTTAATTAAATGAGCAGCTGTCAAGTTTCCAGGTTTTATGTATATTACATGAAAAAGTATTGTAACTGTGTCAAATTTAAACTTTAGGCTTTTTTGCAAATTCTGACGTTTTGAAATGTTTAAACCGAAAAATGTGAAAAATGGGGAAAGGATGAAGGAAAGCTTAAGAAACGAAATTTAAAATGGTAACTTTATATATAAGTAGCATTGAGTACTATTAAATTTTTGCGCTTAAAGGTCGAGGAGGTCATGTGTCATGTGTTGAGTGTGGTCAGACATAATGAAAATTTCTCTTTTTTTCGTATTTATAGTTTTCAAAAAAACTAATCTCTACCTGCAGGCGAAGTTTGTTACTTTTTATAATAATTAATAATATAAAAGTTATTTTTAATAACATCTGATAACACATAGCACTTCACACAATTTTTTAACTTTGTGCTAGTGTCAGTGTTTTTTTGCGGGGAAGTTCATTGTTGGATTTTTACATATTCAAAGGTAACATGTAAAATCAAAATTAACTGTCACAATGTTACAAATGTTGGCAAATGTGTTAATACTAACTCTAAGCAACTGCGAACACAACGATAAGATTGAAAGAAGCACAAATAAAACATCTAGTGGAGTTAAACAATATATAGAGAGAAGACGAAACAAAGACATTTTAATAATGATATATTGTGTGTGTGTTTTTTAGGGTGAACATTTTGTCTTGGCAATTTTACAAATGAATCAGTCTGTTTCACTGATATTATCAGAAATGGTTTTTTGTATTTTCATTTCGATAATCGTCCGACTACCTAGAATTTTTCGGTTTTATTGTAGAAGCTCGAAGAGAAAAAGAGATTTAACGTATCTTAAAGATTATGAACAATGTTTCATTCCACGAAACTATAGAAATTTGTGGTGTTTTTCAGTTTCTATAAATATCATCTAGAGCTTTTGCCACTATACTCTGCAACTTTATCTCATAAATTTTTAATGGCAAAAACTGTAGCAATCAACTGAAATTCCTATATAAGATCCGCACATTTTAATTCAACGATAACATGTATTGATTAAACATATTATTATTATATGTGAAATCCGGGTCAGATTTAATTCTATAGTATACTTCACGTTTGTTTTTCTGTATAAGAATTTTTACTGTATACTGATAAATATTACTTTAATGCTATACAGTGTTTTGTTTTTCATATACAGTGGAACCTCGGTATACGACCTTAATCCGTTCCTGGTGTTTGGACTTATACCGAATAGGACGTATACCAAACCAACCTTTTCCATAAGAAGTAATGTAAAAATGATTAATCTGTTCTCATGTAAAATAAAATGGCTGGCTTTAAACACCTGGCTTTCCTCGCTAGTTTCTGCTTGATTTTTCATGAGATCAGCATGTATCCTTTTAACTTTCTCGCAAATAATTTCTTCCGATACGCTGTCGCCGGCACACTGTTTTTCAGTTATCCAAAGCAAAAGCAATTTCTCGACATGATCTAATGTCTTCGATCTCTGTTTAGAAATTGATTTAACCCCTTTCGCAACGTTAGCAAATTTAATAATGTCTTTATTTTTCACGATTGTCGATATCGTCGTTCTCGGAATACGGAATGCAACAGTTAAATCTCGTTAAATCTCGAACACGCGTGCCACCTTCATATTTCTCAACAATCTCTTTTTTCAGTTCCGTTGTGATTCTAGTCATTTTTTTATTTTTCTGTTGCCCTTTTGCAATTCATGATTAATAAAAATAATAAAATGTTACTTACAAATTAAAATCAGAAGAAATTTAACAAAGTTATAAACCGTAGCACCGCGAACGTCTAGTCTAGTGTAGTACACCGATAGTGCTACTTGTTCATAGATGACGCGTATAATTGAATTAAGTCGTATACCGAACAAAAGTCGTATACCGAGCAAAATTTGTTTCGTCCAAACAGACGTATTCCGAATTGGACGTATTCTAAAGCAGACGTATACCGAGGTTCCACTGTATATGACTTATTTCGTGCTAAGTTGTATATTGAGTTTTATTGTTTTTGTTGTCTAGATATGACACTTCGAGTATTATGTTGGCATGGTGCACCCACTATTTGGTTAAATATCCTGAAGAACAAGAAAGAGTTCGTCAGGAAATTAACGAAAACATCGAAAACAATGTAATTGGTATTATTTAAGCAAATTTAAATATGTTTGATATTTCGATAATTGAGTTGAGTGAACGAAGATCGTGTCTTTACATTTTGTTTTTTTTTTTTTTTTGGCTTCTTTGTTCTTTTATCCCCTTCTTAAAATTTTCTATCGCAAATTTCTGCTACATTTAAACGAAATTTACGACGACAATATGTCTAGGTCGATCAATGTCGTGATCCTTGTACGATGGTGTCCTTGAGGAAACTTGTGCTATAAACTAGCTTATAGAGAATGAGCATCATTTCAGTTGTATTTAAAAGCATAAACAAACGTATTCACTTAATCTTTTTTTCTATANCTTTGTTATTAAACGAATATATCAAAATTCTGTTTTTAGATGAGCACTCTTATGTCTAAGCCGATAAATATATTTATGGAGAAAATCGAAAAACAGAAAGAATCGCCGTTTGATATTGCTGAATTTTATAAAAAGTTAACTTTCGATATAATTTGTAGAACAGCTTTTGGAATTCAGACCAACGTACAAAATGACGAAACAAGTAAATTTGTGCAATCCGTCTATAATATCATGCATGTTGATTCAACTGATTTACTCTCCATATTATCAAGTAAGAATTTTTTTAATAGTTTTATGAAGTTCTCATAAATAATTAACATAATGTGCTTAGTTTGTTTTCCCGAAATTGAACCGATTCCTACATACGGTAGAAAGATTTTGGATGCAATAAAATATGCAATTAATTATCCATGTACTAAAATGGTTTTTGATACATGCAGTCAATTGGTTACTTTCCGAAAAACTTCTCATGTAAGATTTACAATTTATAAAATCACTAAATAATAAAAATTTCTCCATGCGAAGACATTTCTTATGCTGTAAATAGGGTGGATATTATGACAATGACTTTGAATATTACGTGACCGATCGCTCGATTTGCCGCCCGCGTGCGGTGCACCCCTTGCACGCCCGCTTACGGCGGCCCTGTCCATACATATAGAAAAAAAAACCTCGAATCTTTTGTATATCTCGAAATTTCAAGGTCTCCTGAGTCCAGAAATGTAAAAATTTGGGAAGGGTCATTTTTTGACCCTTCCCTACACTTTTCCTCTGTTATATATAACAGCCAGAGAAGTAAAAATTATCAAATACATATTTATATATTTCTTAGAGGAGTCTTTTAGCTTTGAAATAAAAAGTTTCTACGTTCTATCTTTATTAGAACTTTATTTATTGAATCTTTTATTCTGAGGTCACGTAATGACATAAGAATTTCCGGGTCTCTTTCGGTAACTAGTCCGCCCCTGGTCGGAGTCGGAGTCGGTAGATTTTTACGCGACTCCACAGCCCTGATTTTTTCCGAACAAACCTAGTCCCCGATTGATTCGGATAATCGACGCTCTACTGTAGTTCATTCAGAGACAAAATTTAACTCTTCTTGCAGAGCTATAGATAGAATCGTTATTAATTAATCTAATGCCATCGGCATAAGTAATGACCCTTAATGTATACAGTATAGTACTGTAGTTGGATAAAGTAACTCAGTTCAACGCTATTCCATTATAGTATGATGATAAAAAGTAATTAAGTTGTAATAATTAGATAAATGAAAGCTTAACTAAGCAGATAAATGTATAATTATTATACATACTATGCATTGTAAATGTTATCAAAGTTTTAATATTGGAAAACTTTATTGTTATTGTTTTGTAAGTTTTGATGCTAACACTTTTGTGAATAGTTTTTGCATTAAACATATAAATTTGTTATAAAACTAATTTATGAGTATAAAGGAATCTACGTTATTAAAAATATATTTTTAACAGAAAATTGAATATGCCGATTTATCCAAATTGAAATACCTGAGTCAAGTAATATCGGAAACGTTACGTATTCGTCCTCTTTCACCGTTGTAAATATTTGTCACTTAAAAGTATATTTTAGTTTTTAATCGAAATTTGTAAACTAATCTAAAATTTCACTCAGGTTAATAAGTAGAAAATGTTCGAACGATTTCCATTATAAGAATATAACTATTCCAAAAGGAGTTACAGTTATGATTCCAGTNTTGGAAAACTTTCTATTTATTTTTGTTTTGTAAGTTTTGATGTTAACACTTTTATGAATAGTTTTTGCATTAAACATATAAATTTGTTATAAAACTAATTTATGAGTATAAAGGAATCTACGTTATTAAAAATATATTTTTAACAGAAAATTGAATATGCTGATTTATCCAAATTGAAATACCTGAGTCAAGTAATATCGGAAACGTTACGTCTTCGTCCTCTTTCATCGTTGTAAATATTTGGCACTTAAAACTATATTTTAGTTTTTAATCGAAATTTTTAAACTAATCTAAAATTTCACTCAGGTTAATAAGTAGAAAATGTTCGAACGATTTCCATTATAAGAATATAACTATTCCAAAAGGAGTTACAGTTATGATTCCAGTACCGAACTTGCATAAAGACTGTAATTATTGGATAAAACCGGAAAATTTCAACCCTGACAGGTTTGATATTAAATCATTTTACCTGTGATATTAATTAATTTATTTTTATTAATATAGGTTATTTGAAATTAGTATTTAATGCCATATTTTGGTGACTAATTTTTAGATTTTCATCTAAGAATGCAGGACTAATAGATCAATCGATATACCAACCTTTCGGATCCGGTTCAAGAGGCTGCATAGGAATGAGAATGGGTCAAACAGTTATGAAATTAACTTTGGCTAATCTCATAAAGAGCTACAAATTAGAAGCTTGTGGAAGTTTGGTAAATAGAATCTTAATTTAAATAATTTATTTAATTTAATGTATAAAAGTATTAATATAGTTTTTTAATTATACAAATTAATAATTTGTTATAGGAAGTTGAAGAAGACTTCTCGTTTTTCATACCCCGTCCAAAAAATGGAATTATTGTAAAGGCAACTGCAATAACTTCGTAAACCTTTTAATAAATGAATTTTAATGAATTTTTTCTTTCATTTTATTTGGGTTTGTAATGAAAACATTCATCTTATATATGTTAAATTTATTCTTAAAATTTGGATATATGCAGTAGCGGGCTAAGATGTGTATAACAGAAAATGTTTAACAGCTGTTCAAAACAGCACAGTTATGATTGTGATTTGTAATAATACATATGGTACAGGAAAGAAATCAATAATAATAAACAATAACATTCAATTTATATTATATAATGCTATCTTCCATATTTCGAAACCGTGTTGTGTCTTTGTATTTATTTTTCAAAACCGCAATGCAGCGCAATAATCAAGACTTGGCATAACTCATTCATTTATTTCAGCTTTTGTTGAGACGCGTTTATACACACGTTTCGGGCTTCGTTTTGCCCCTCCTCAATCAACTAAAAACATATAAAACCAACTTTACACACACTATAACCCGACATATGAATTTAAAAAAATTGTGTATTATACAAGTAACACATAACATATTTTTTAAAATCACAAATTCCATCTTTTCACGTATTTCCACAAGCGGGAATCATACACTATATATTGGATTGTTTCAAATACTAGGCTAAATATTTAATCCTACTACTTGGTACATACTAGACCTAGACTTTCGCAATTAGACTTTACTGGACTTCGAAGATTATAAAAAGTAATACAGTTAGTGCACTTAATACTCAGGTATCAAACTATATACTGGGCTTATTCCTACATTCCTTTTTCACAGAAGGTTTCTTGAAATATCGAGAAAAGACTATAATGGACATGTAGCACAGTTCTTCTTTAATATCAACACTAGTTCGTATACAATTTATATTATTAAACTTTTTTTTTATCAATCGTTTTATCTTTATGTAATATTAGTAATAGTTCTTACCTAAACAACTCAACTAAACTCCACAGATTTTAATGGTGTTATTCTTTTATGGTGATTTGCATAACAATGCTTTCTTCCAAAAAATTTTTTCCTCTAAAAAATCTTCAAAAGAACCCAGTTTTTAATTAAACTTAAATATTAAACTATATACTGAATTTATCCTTACATACTTATTCACAGGTTTCCGGAAATATCGAGAAGAACTTATAATGGACATGCAGCACAGTTCTTCTTTAATATCAGCACTAATTCGTATACATTTTATATTATTAAACTTGCCTTTTGTCAATCTTTTTATCCTTATTTATTATTATTAATAATTCTTACCTAAGTAACTAAACTTCACTTTTTTAATTTTATTTTTTCAGCTCTTAGCATCTAATGGCGTTTTCCTTTTATGATGATTTGCATAACAATGCGTTCTTATTTTAAAAATTTTTTTCGAAGTAAGACCTTTAACTATTTTTCAAATTTCCTCTAAAGAACACTTCAAAAAATCTTCAAAAATCTTTAAAACGCATCTCAACAAAAGCTGAAATAAATGAATGAGTTATGCCAAGTGTTGATTATTACGCTGCACTGCGGTTTTGAAAAACAAATTATATAATGCTATATTGAATTTAAGTTGTGTTATTTCATGTCAGCCTGTGTGCACTGTAATGAGAACTTGCCGTTCACACTGATCGAGGAAAACAGATTTTTAGCATAAGTACTGTAGGTCTCAAAACCATAAAATGAATAGTTATTTCTCATTGAATAAGATCTCAATACTTTGTATAGTTACCTCAAGCCTTAACAGAAGTTTTGCAGTGCTCTGCACAGAGCTAATGATTTTCTTTCTTCAAGTATTCTACACCAAACTCTTGTAATACATTCCTGCAATTGCTGTTTATTTTCAGGTCTCTTCTCTGCTATNGTTTTGTAAGTTTTGATGTTAACACTTTTATGAATAGTTTTTGCATTAAACATATAAATTTGTTATAAAACTAATTTATGAGTATAAAGGAATCTACGTTATTAAAAATATATTTTTAACAGAAAATTGAATATGCTGATTTATCCAAATTGAAATACCTGAGTCAAGTAATATCGGAAACGTTACGTCTTCGTCCTCTTTCATCGTTGTAAATATTTGGCACTTAAAACTATATTTTAGTTTTTAATCGAAATTTTTAAACTAATCTAAAATTTCACTCAGGTTAATAAGTAGAAAATGTTCGAACGATTTCCATTATAAGAATATAACTATTCCAAAAGGAGTTACAGTTATGATTCCAGTACCGAACTTGCATAAAGACTGTAATTATTGGATAAAACCGGAAAATTTCAACCCTGACAGGTTTGATATTAAATCATTTTACCTGTGATATTAATTAATTTATTTTTATTAATATAGGTTATTTGAAATTAGTATTTAATGCCATATTTTGGTGACTAATTTTTAGATTTTCATCTAAGAATGCAGGACTAATAGATCAATCGATATACCAACCTTTCGGATCCGGTTCAAGAGGCTGCATAGGAATGAGAATGGGTCAAACAGTTATGAAATTAACTTTGGCTAATCTCATAAAGAGCTACAAATTAGAAGCTTGTGGAAGTTTGGTAAATAGAATCTTAATTTAAATAATTTATTTAATTTAATGTATAAAAGTATTAATATAGTTTTTTAATTATACAAATTAATAATTTGTTATAGGAAGTTGAAGAAGACTTCTCGTTTTTCATACCCCGTCCAAAAAATGGAATTATTGTAAAGGCAACTGCAATAACTTCGTAAACCTTTTAATAAATGAATTTTAATGAATTTTTTCTTTCATTTTATTTGGGTTTGTAATGAAAACATTCATCTTATATATGTTAAATTTATTCTTAAAATTTGGATATATGCAGTAGCGGGCTAAGATGTGTATAACAGAAAATGTTTAACAGCTGTTCAAAACAGCACAGTTATGATTGTGATTTGTAATAATACATATGGTACAGGAAAGAAATCAATAATAATAAACAATAACATTCAATTTATATTATATAATGCTATCTTCCATATTTCGAAACCGTGTTGTGTCTTTGTATTTATTTTTCAAAACCGCAATGCAGCGCAATAATCAAGACTTGGCATAACTCATTCATTTATTTCAGCTTTTGTTGAGACGCGTTTATACACACGTTTCGGGCTTCGTTTTGCCCCTCCTCAATCAACTAAAAACATATAAAACCAACTTTACACACACTATAACCCGACATATGAATTTAAAAAAATTGTGTATTATACAAGTAACACATAACATATTTTTTAAAATCACAAATTCCATCTTTTCACGTATTTCCACAAGCGGGAATCATACACTATATATTGGATTGTTTCAAATACTAGGCTAAATATTTAATCCTACTACTTGGTACATACTAGACCTAGACTTTCGCAATTAGACTTTACTGGACTTCGAAGATTATAAAAAGTAATACAGTTAGTGCACTTAATACTCAGGTATCAAACTATATACTGGGCTTATTCCTACATTCCTTTTTCACAGAAGGTTTCTTGAAATATCGAGAAAAGACTATAATGGACATGTAGCACAGTTCTTCTTTAATATCAACACTAGTTCGTATACAATTTATATTATTAAACTTTTTTTTTATCAATCGTTTTATCTTTATGTAATATTAGTAATAGTTCTTACCTAAACAACTCAACTAAACTCCACAGATTTTAATGGTGTTATTCTTTTATGGTGATTTGCATAACAATGCTTTATTCCAAAAAATTTTTTCCTCTAAAAAATCTTCAAAAGAACCCAGTTTTTAATTAAACTTAAATATTAAACTATATACTGAATTTATCCTTACATACTTATTCACAGGTTTCCGGAAATATCGAGAAGAACTTATAATGGACATGCAGCACAGTTCTTCTTTAATATCAGCACTAATTCGTATACATTTTATATTATTAAACTTGCCTTTTGTCAATCTTTTTATCCTTATTTATTATTATTAATAATTCTTACCTAAGTAACTAAACTTCACTTTTTTAATTTTATTTTTTCAGCTCTTAGCATCTAATGGCGTTTTCCTTTTATGATGATTTGCATAACAATGCGTTCTTATTTTAAAAATTTTTTTCGAAGTAAGACCTTTAACTATTTTTCAAATTTCCTCTAAAGAACACTTCAAAAAATCTTCAAAAATCTTTAAAACGCATCTCAACAAAAGCTGAAATAAATGAATGAGTTATGCCAAGTGTTGATTATTACGCTGCACTGCGGTTTTGAAAAACAAATTATATAATGCTATATTGAATTTAAGTTGTGTTATTTCATGTCAGCCTGTGTGCACTGTAATGAGAACTTGCCGTTCACACTGATCGAGGAAAACAGATTTTTAGCATAAGTACTGTAGGTCTCAAAACCATAAAATGAATAGTTATTTCTCATTGAATAAGATCTCAATACTTTGTATAGTTACCTCAAGCCTTAACAGAAGTTTTGCAGTGCTCTGCACAGAGCTAATGATTTTCTTTCTTCAAGTATTCTACACCAAACTCTTGTAATACATTCCTGCAATTGCTGTTTATTTTCAGGTCTCTTCTCTGCTATTTTCGTACCCACAATATGTCATGAGCTTGCAACTGAGTTGAGATAAGAACTATTACTTGTCCATCTTAAAGGTTTGAACTCTGTCTCTTGAAGGAATTTTCTGTACCAATTTTCTGTAAGAACGGCTATAAATCAGAGTGTCCATATACCTGTTCTGTGCATCCAAATATGAAAAGAGTCTTTTTAAATGTGATTTTAATTGATATTATTTATTTTACACTTAACCCTTTATTGCCTGAATTTTTATTTTTTTGATAAAAATTTTATCATCAGAAGAGGTGTTTGTTAACAGATCAGTAAATAAAAAAATTAAAATGTATAATAAAAAATTTTTAATTATGGGACTTATTAGTCCTGTCAGGCTTTAGAGCACATTTGGACTTAACAATTTTTTTTCTTGTTTAATATTATAAAAATAAAATATTTTTGTTTTATATAAAGAACTTTTATCAGAGAAATTGGCAGATTAAATACATAATTATATATATTAAGTATTTGATAACTTTTACAATATAATAAGATCAAAATTAAAAAAAATTAAAATGCATGACAAAACTGAAATAAAATTTATTAGTTTAATAATTTATGATTTGTAAAAACGTAAAAAGCTATTTTTTCCTATTTACACGCAAGAAAACTTTACATAATGTGCATGTTGAATATGGTTTTCATATGTATCAATATCAAATGGAAATTTTTTTGATAAAAGATTATCTATTTATTCATATATAAGTTTTTTTATCCATATTAACTATTAAAATGTTAAATAAATCCATAAATCTATAAATCATAATGTAGAAAATACAAATTTCTAACATTTACAAAAAAGATTCTGTCAGGCCTGATGGGACTTATAAGTCCCAAACATATTTTGAACTCATACAGCTTGCATATTATTAATTCTTAAAACATGATACATTGAAATCAAACTACACATATCTAGAATATATTTTTTAATAAAAAATACAAAAACGGTTAACTTATAAACAATAAGTAGAATTTGGCAACAAAGAAAGCAATATCAGCTACTACCATTCAAACAACACATGATGTGAAACTTTTTCAACAGAACTAAAAAAGAAACAATTTGAAAGTTACTACTCTATAAAGAAGAAAAAGGACACTTTATACAATGAAAAAATGTAAGTTTCAGTAAGCTATAATGTATATGTTACCGCTAAAGCTCGAAAGTCGTTAATGTGTACATTACCTAGCTAATCTGCAGATTAACTAGAGTGATCCGTTAAAGTTGTGAAAATTGTCCCATTTCTCAAATTACCTAGATAATGTGCAGAGTATCTAGGTAATTCGCACATTACCTACTAGGCACTCGGTAAAATGAAAATAAGTTCTTTGCCACAAATAAATGTACCACAAATAGATGTGCTTGTCGCAAAAACCAATTGCTATGAAATTCAAAGTGTCACCAATCTTTAAACTGCACTAATAAGTAAGCGCAATTGGATAATGTTACCTATGGTAAGTAAAATGGCGGCTCGTCTCTGATTCCAGCAAACAGAAGAAAGGAAACAGTGGGGACGCACGTCTAACCTAACCTAACCTATTCTAATAATTTGGTTGGTAATAATTATGGTAATTTATTAGAATAGGTTAGGTTAGGTTAGGTTAGAACGTGCGTCCCCACTGTTTCCTTTCTTCTGTTTGCTGGAATCAGAGACGAGCCGCCATTTTACTCACCATAGGTAACATTAACTGCACAATTATATGATGAAATCACCAGAAAAAGTATGATAACTTTATTATTTTTCGTTTCCGGTTCAAAAGTAGGGTATCGTTGAAGTCGTCTCGGTCCCCTCAGTTTAGATAGATACTCAAAGTCCCGAAATTCCATATAATCATTTCCCTAATTGTATTAATATTTTAAACCGTTTGATTTTTTGTATGTTTTTTAATTGGTTGATGATTGATTCTATCAACTAATTTGTCGATTGTTTGATTGTATTAACTTGATTCTTTAGATATCGAAAATTAAATAAAGAACGTTATGTTAATCTAAGCGTACAGAAATGTTGCTGTTGTTTCAGCAAAGATCTTATTTTCACTTTACCGAGTGCCTAGTAGGTAATGTGCGGATTACCTAGATACTCTGCACATTATCTAGGTAATTTGAGAAATGGAACAATTTTCACAACCTTAACGGATTACTCTAGTTAATCTGCAGATTAGCTAGGTAATGTACATATTAACGACTTTCGAGCTTTAGCGGTAACCTATACACATTGAAATTAAAAATTTCAAAGATAGTGGGACTAGAAAGTCCCGTCAGGCAATAAAGGGTTGTACATTTTAATAAACAATAGAAATATAAAGTGAAATAGTATTCAAAACAAAATAAACAATTTTGAAATTTGAACAGTTGTCTGAATAAGACAATAATAATAAGATTGTACAAACAAAATAAGATTGAAGTTTATCCATTTTCCAAACAATAACAGAATACGACGATGCTAGGTTCGCAGAATATGATAAAATTGTCAGTTATTATCATACTTTTTAAAAATACCAAGTTTTAAACATTTAATAATGAATTATTATTATATATAATCCGGTATAAAATAATATATAATGATATATAATATGTATAAACAATAGCTTCTAGGTGAATAACGTATGGTGGGCTGAACAGTCTGAAATTTCCGACAAAATCCTCCACTCCATCAACAAAACGGTTGCGGGGGCAAGGGTTTTACGGTAAGCACCACAACTAAGAATGGGATTATGGGGAAGATTTGATTCATTCCACAATTTTTTGTTTAGTTTTTACTTTTTCCGAAAAGAAGAAATTCGCTTCTTCGCGGAACTGCAAACATTAGTGTACTTCTCACTTATTAAAAGATTAAGACTCGGTTTTACGAAGTCCGGTTTGCATGAAAAATGAGAATTAAGTGCAACATTTTTAAATGTCGACGCATAGTTATATTTTCCATTGAACACTATACTGGTATACTACATTTAATTAAATCTAGTCATGAAGATATACGAAGAGGTAATTACAAAATTACTTTTTCGATAAATGGATAAGAATAGTTACATATTTTTCATGATGTTTACTAAATCGTTATTAAAATGTTATAGCTAAAATCAATGATCACGGTTAATTCCAGTGTTTCTTGTAATTAAGTACCATTTACGGTACAAAATAATATTTTACGCCTTAACGAAAAAAATGAGAAAAAATGAGTTTAATAAAGTCTCACTAGTATCACTGCTTGTAATTTAAATTATCCAATCACAACGTAGATAGTTGCACGTGTAAACGGTCTTGACTCAGTGGTCTTCTTTCACACGTTCAGTTGTCTGCACATTCTGATCAGGACCTTGACAAAATTTTTCATGCCACGTGGTCCAAACAATTCAACTCCGTCAAACAAAAATAATGGACAGGTAAGGAAATCAGTGATTTTAAACTTTTGTCGTCAATAATATCAAAATATCCGTTAAGTCAAAATAAAATTATTACAGAAAATAGTTTTGAAATTGTACGAGTATAAATAATATAAATACTTTTATATAATTTTCTACCACTATAACTTAATTCTTAAATTATGAACTTCAATTTTAGTAATCGTAGTAAAAGAAATAAGGGTTAATGTTACGTATGGTTCCAAAATGGCCGCGCTTCCGACTGTTCCAAGGTCTATATAAGAAGGTCAGGACACGCGTGATCTACTTCTTGAGCTGCCATTTTGGGGTTTTTTGAGTTGCATGTTTTAAGCAAACTTGTACGAGCAGTCAGTTTTATATGACATTAATTAAACTAAAATTGCATAAATCCTGTAATTTCCAGTCAAAAATATAATAATAATTTCGGATGATTATGCAACCCCAATTTTATGTAACGTTTTCATCAAATAGTTTAAAAGAAACAAGCATCCTTATCTTTTGCTGTCATGATTGAAATTAATTAAATAGGTACTAAAACTGATGCAATTACGTATATACCACTTCGTAAAGTGATGCAATAACATCAAAAAAATTTAAAGTATAATAAAGAATAAAATAATATAATATAACAAATTTATAATTATTTTTTTAAAGCACGATTGGTTATAAAATTAAGATGAAATTCAATAGTATTATTAATAAATGTTGTCAATGTAATGCTCATTTTATAATAACTAATAGATGTGTAGATATTTATAAATAGCTTTCAAAAAATTCCAAAAATAAAATTTTAAATTAAATTATTTGACAATAAACTATATATATTACGTGCCTATATATATATATATAACGTTTTGAAATTTCATTGCGGCAACACTGAATACGAGTATGAGCATTATCCTCAGTAATCGGAGTTTTCGGAGATACACAGCTATTTCAAATTTGAACATACATGCAATAATAATTCCCTTGTATTTTCTAAAATATAAATACATATTTCGAGATTATTTTCATATCTTAACGTACTTTGAATTAATTAAAATTAATATTTTATTACAACCGTATTATGTATCTTATTACAAATTTCTATACTACAGTAAAAAAAACGATAAGATTGCTATTGTATATTCGAATATCAGTGGCGAAATAAAAGCGCTGTATTGTGAAGTGTGGAAATAGAAGTGTTAACAATGAAAGTGTTAAAAAAGCAGGAATGTCCTGTGAAAATCAAGACTCCCGACTTTCGAGTTTATGTCAAGACATTTAAAAACAAGAGGAATTAATAATTTTTTTATTCAGACAGAAAATAATTCATTTAAAAATCAAAATAATCTTTTTCACAAAAGATTTAGGCTTGTGTCGTTAGTGTATGAAAAAATTCTTTTTAAGTTTAATTTTTAAAAATAAATTCTTTTTAAGTTTAATTTTTAAAAATAATTTTTTCTTTTTTTTTGTGAGCATGTAATTTTTACCGGTAGGAGGCGAAGTGTGGTGAAACATGGAGTCGATGAGGTTTTCTGATAACTCGTTTTCTTCGGCAGTAGACGATTTTAAAAGAGAATGGCTTTCCAATTTAAGTATTGAAGAATTCTGGCATGACAATGCTTTCTTTATCAGCGTCGCTATTGGCTTATTTGTTGTTTTTTTAACTATATGTAAGTTAAGTGATCACCATATGCTTTATAGTGTAAGTTTCACGTGTCGTGATTAACATGCAATGTTATGAATTATCCAAATTTTATTCGTTAGGATTTTTATTTCATGATTTGTAAAGGATTAATGGAAATGATAACACGTGTTATATTGTGCTTCAAAAGTTTTCATAATTACACTTATTATATAAATAAATTATTTGCTGTTGGATCAAATGCAGCATATGTTCAGTACGTACACCTGAAATATCAACTAAAAAATTCTGAAATCTATTAGATGTTTTTGTTAAGATTATGTATAGAGTAACATTTTAAACTTCAAAATTACAAATCAGATTACAACATATTTAAATGTCACTTTACAAGCTGTAAGGTACCTTTAATTAAAGATACTTAAAATATAATAGTGATTCTCAACCTTTCTGACCTCGGCATATTTGAAGAATTATGCAAACATTGCAGCACAGATAACTGTTAAATATTGCAACATTGCCTAACAAGTTGATTTGATTTTAAGTAAAAATAGCACATTAATTACATTGGTAACCTTTGTTTTATTCCAGTATTAAAAATGACAAACTTTTTTGTATGGCTTGACCATCGTGTTCAGGTTCAATGTGTATGTTCCATTTAGAATGCTTATTCTATTGTATCTTATATTCAAACTGAATTCAAATTTTGATTACATTTGAAATTTAAGTTTTCCAAATTAAACTTTAAAACTAATGTATTCTATTTAATTTTATATTAACACACCATAGTTTAATTTAGTTATATGATCTTTTTTTTTGGGGGATTATAAAAAGCTTTCCAAGCATATTATAATGAATTTGCATCTTGTATATTAAATTAATGCACTCTCTTTATGACAAGTTGGACAAAGTCAGACAAGGAAAGGTTGAACTTCAATGGATGTCCATTTTATTTCATTAAATTTTATACAGTTTATGTATTTTATTTTTCATAGAGTGATAAAGGTTTTGAAGAGGGTTGATTTTTGTTGGATGTCTAAAAAATGGAAGGGGTTATGGGAACTTGAAAAAACTGGACAATGGGAGAAGGGAGAGTAAAAATTTCAAGAAAAATGTGGATGTAATTTATGGACAGCCCCATATTAATTAAAAATTTGAAGTGTGAATTACATAATGTGTGAAAAATCTTTTGTTGTCATTTTGTATGTAAATATATAATTAAATATAACTATTGTTGTTTTCTTCAGTAATTTTTGTTTTGAAAAGAAGGAAATTACAACAAAGAGGAGTTTTAATTTTTGGATTATCTGATTCTGGCAAAACTTTGCTCTACTGTAGGGTAAGTTATAAACTTTATCAAAATCAAATATACATATGTAAATTATGATGATGATGATGATGACATTTTGTTTAATGAATAGCTAGTAGCTTCTAAAAGAATGCACACTTTTGCATCTATGAAGGAAAATTCTGCTATTATAGACCTGAAAAGTAAGGTAAGTTTGACAATTTAATATTTAAAATAACAAAAAATTTTCACTTTGATGAATATGAAACAGCTATAATTATTGCCTGAATATATTCAATTAAATTATGATTTTTTTCAGTTTAAAAATTTAAATGAATATTTTACAATTTATGTAATGTTTATTTAATGTAGTTTTATTGGAAAAATATTCTGAACAAAGTTTATAGATCCTGTGACATTCAAAATGAAAAAAAAAAATTCTTTCATAATTCCTGTCTACAGTAGAGCGTCGATTATCTGAATGCCAATCAACTGAAACATTGGTTAACCGAAAGCGTTCCAGTCAGACTGTGTCTTGCTGAATCGAACATTTTTTGTACTAGATTAACTTCTAAAGTATAATTTTTTTTCGTTTTTATATTTTACAATATATTTATTTTGTTTGTACAAAATAAAGGAATAATTTTTAGCGATACAATAGACATGATTATTATTATAAAGATTTTCGTTAAGCTTAACATCGATGAAAATTCAACGTGAAGTGACACACAATGGAGAAAAATTTAAACATGGGATATATTAATATACTATTATTGAGATATACTAATATACTATATTAATAATGTATTTTTTCGTAGATAATTGGTTATCCAAAAAATCGATTTTCTGAACAACCCCAGTCCAGTGGCATAGTGAGGGGGGTGCAAGGGGATGTATCATGCTCCAAGGCAAACTATGTGTTTCTGGAGGGGGGCACCAATAAAGTGTTGTGCTCCAGGCACCAGTTATGTTCGCTACGCTACTGCCCTAGTCCCCAATTGATTCGGATAATTGACTCTCTACTGTACTTTTACTGTCTATCAGGAATATTATAACTACATAATTTTTTCATAGTTTCCATGATTTCAAACTATTTTTATAGGTTATTTAAACAAACATAATCTTAAAACCAACATAATTGGTTCAATTGTTTATATTTTAGATATTAAATTGTACTATTTGCTTGTATTATAATTTAAAATATTTTGTTATTCTTCACATGCAAAATTTTCTGTTTTGGTTTTGTTATTACATATTAGAAAGAAAAATACATTTTTGAAAATTAGTTATATAATACACAAAATTTATTAATTTTTAAAATCTAAACCTCATTAATTCATACATTCTGTCCCGTGGACAGTAAGAGCACCTTTTTTCCATGCCCATCATGAGTTCAGCCAGGCCCCAATGATTGGTGGTTGAATGAGTGGTGAGGAATGGGCCAGACACATTCAGGACAGACTACTTGTGAAAAATTCCTGGGATTTTTTATCCACTTGGATTTGATCCTGGGTATCCCAGAGCCGTAGGTTGTTATCTTGGATGTACATATATAAGTTTTGATCAGATTTTGCTAGAACTTTATTAATACAGTAGAGTGTCGTTTATCCGAATCAGTTGGGGACTGGGGTTGTTCGGATAACCGATCATGTATGAAAAAATATATTAACCTATTCCATGTTGAAATTTATCTTTATTGCATGTCGCTTTACGTTGAATTTTCGTCGATGTTAAGCCTAATGTAAATTTTTTAAAATAATAATCGTGCTATTGTATCATTAAAAATTATTTCTTTATTTTTTATAAACAAAATAAATATATTGAAAAATATAAAAACAAAAAAAATTATACTTTAGAAGTTATCTAGTATCAAAAACGTTCGATTCAGCACGACACACAGTCCTCAGAAAAACACCACACAAAAGTGACAGTACTGCCAGCTAAAACACATACACAAACATAAAAAATATTGGAGTAGCCCAAAATATAGTCAAAGATTACAGCACCACAGCACTAGCGAAAATTTAAATTTGCCGACTGGAATTCTTTCAGATAAACAATGTTCTACTGTAGTTATTATTGTTTCATCAATTAGGGTGCGACTATGCAGACATGAGCGAGAAAGAAGAGGCGAGATGCGATAAATATCAAAACCTGTCAGATATGTGTGAAACCAGAAATTCGCTCTCGCTAGCGTTATTTCTCGCTTCTCATTTGTGCATGGTTTTCCTTTGCGAAAACTAAATCACTCGCAACCTCTCACTTGCTCTAAATTCACGTCTGCATAGTTGNGTCAATGTCTCCCACGCTCTGAAAAGTCCGGAATTGTTGCCTGAAGACAAGGGAAGACCAATCGGTATTCATTATTTTACGTCGCTTCTTCTTGTGTTTGTTCTGTGAGGTGTTCGTTGTCCGAACATAAAATTCTTTTGTGAAAGTGTTCGTTAACTGATCACCCACTGTATTTATAGTATATTTTATATCTATACTATTTTGTGTCTTTTGAATTATTGTCTGTCTGTATTTTATCTTACTTATTGTATGGGAAATACTGTAGTTATTTCAAGTGTGTACAAACTTTACTCAATGTATTCAAAATAAATAAAATATACTTTTAAAGTAGTAATTCAGATTACTATTTTAGAAAATAATAAATTTTCCATTATCTATTTTAAATAATTACATTAATAAGTTTCTTTTTTAAAATATTTAATTTTAAAGCTGGAACTGTCTTATAAACATAAAAATTTACACCTTTCTCTCAATGTCCAGATAAACTGATAAAAAATTTGACCAAAAACATTAATTTTTTAAACAATTGAAAGTTCTCATGTTTAAAAAAGAAATCATGAATGTGATTTTATTTTGATTATTAGAGAATTACAGTAAAACTTCTTAACTTGAAGCTCCAAGGGGTGGGGGAAAAACTTTGAGTTACAGAACAATAGAGCCAATTCTGAATAATTTGTATTTTTACCTTTCTTGCATTATATAAAGAATCTTTGATAGTTTTTTTTAAACAGCCTATGTAACACCTTTCAGCAAAATGTTCAATGTAACTAATGGAATTGGACAGTTTTGCAGGTATATCTTGTTGAGATAAAGCAATAGGTTCTCTTGCTTTGGACTGGAACATTGTCTGCAAATGGTTGTTGACAGTAAATACAACTGTCTGAAAATTTCATGGAAATCTGATAATTAGGAACACTTTAGATGGAATAAATATTAAAATTAGAGTCTGAGAAGTTGAAAGTAACATAAATCAGTGTTGGGAACCACAAAAACTTTCGACAGGAGAAAATTTGAGTTAAGGAAATTCAAGCTGGAGATGTTAAGTTCCTTTGCTATTTATTCCATTGAGACCTACCAAGTGCTTCATTTTCTTTGAGTTAGAGAAGTTTTACTATATACAGTAATATATAACTCTGATAATCAAACTAAAATTATCTTTGTTACTAATGTAAAATATATTTATAAATAATTGATTATTTTTGAAATATTTATAATCTTAAAATTTAACAGAATAAATATTTTAGTCTATTTTTGTTTAAATTTTAAACAGTTTTTGTTCATTTAAAATTTGTCTTAATAGAAAAGTTTATATATATTCAAATTAATGTACTTTGTTATCTGATTTAGTTTTAAAATGTACACATTTTCATTGTAATATTTTAATGTAGATGAAGCAATGGCAAAAGGAAGCAAAGTAATTCAGAGCCAACTGGAAAAAGAAATGTAAGATGTAATTTGTTACTTTGTTATTCATATTTCAGTAAACTTTTATTATTATATATGCCTATAATTGTTCAAAATTATAAATAATAATGTTTATTGCTGGATTTAAAATATAAAAATTTTATATTTCAGAAATACATTGCGTATTACACGAAGTGCATCTCTCGATTTAACATCCGAAGTTGCCAACAATAACACTTTTTTGGGAAAGAAGGGGAAAGATTTTGAATTTGGCGATTTAAAGCCAATTCGTGTTGAATTTATGGAAAGTAGTGCATGGAGCGAGGAAGAATCAAGCAATATATCAGACATTATCAATTGGCTGGCAAAAATTGCATAAAAGACTTTCGTTCGGTTATGCTTTTCAGAAATAAACTGTTTGGTTCACATATTTAAATTATTTTCTACGTGTATTTTGCTTTTTAATATTTTGAAGCCATACTTAAATGCAATAACAACAGATTTTGATATAAAAAAAAATATAGTTTATATGTATTAATAAACATATTTTTCTATTTTTTCTCGTCATTTATGTAATTTCTGTAATTAATTACATCTAATGTAAAATAGTTTTTATTGCAGTAAAATAACTTAAATAAGTACATGCTGTAAACTGTATAGGTTTAATTTTATATAACGTTTATGTATTAAATTAACTTGTGATCCACGTTAATGTTTTTAATTGCGAAGGAAACACAAGACTGGTGAAATAAAGACGACTGTTTGAATCTATATTCTATAATCACTAAAAATCGAAACATTAGTGAAGACTGTTAATAATAATAGCTAACAAAGACTGCAACAACACAGAATAACGTGTCGTTTCTGAATGATTCCGTAAAACAGTTGTCTGTATCTGCATCCCAAAGACACCTGCTACCAATTTTCACACCTTCTCCACGCATTTCTCCAATTATAACTTGAACGACCGTCTTATAGCGTTTGTCTTCTCCTAGTTCTTTAATTTTGTTACGAACTTTTTCGGAAATGATTCTAGTCCAAGAAGAGACATCACTTCTCGAGTAATCTTTATCTCCTAAATGATCACTCAAAATTACCTGAATACATTCTCTCACGGCAGAAGATTGGATTCTTTTTTCAAAACTTGGATGGATTGTATAAGTATTTGAAGACGACATACTTATTAAAATTTCAACGCGAAAAGAATTGGAAATAACATACTATTAGCATCAGCGACCAGGTCACCATTTAAACATTCCAGCGGCGTTAAAAACAATGGAACTAGAGCGCCGATTACGGAATCTAATCGAACTACATAAAACACCAAAAAAAAAGAAAATAAATATTTTTTATGTTTCAATTTCTTAAGAACAAGTTTAAATTCTTGCTGAGTTTAATCTTTATCGTATTAATATAATTTACTCAATTTGGGTACTAAGAGAGTTTTTTAATCGATAATTATACACATTCCCAAGCCCACAGTGGGGAGGACCAAGGTCTTAGATTTATAATCTAAGACCTTGGGGGAGGACTGGGCCTGATAAATCTGGGAGATCCTCCATTAATTATGGAGATTGCTCGTTCGGACTTCATCTCGGGTGCTTTAAGTCAGAAAGCTAATAACCTGCAGGAAATACCTAATACAGATACGAATGTTCATCACATAAATACACGATTTTCACGACTGCAATTTGCAGAGCAAATAATAAATGAAATAGTAAAAATGCTCTGAAAACAATATTAAACTAATGTTTAATCGTAAATATCAGTAGTTACATTATTATTCATATTGGCTGAATATTTCGCCAAATTAAGAAATTCGAAATACATAAAAAATATACAAGCTGATCCTCGACTTACGAACACGATTGGTTCTCCTGGAGTGTTATAAATCGAGGAACGTCTGCACTACATAATATATAACCGCGCATAAGAACTGTAGATAAATAACGTCCACACTGGTAAGAAGGAAAACTAAGCGCGCATATGATGTACGGTACCATATACACGCTTTCTAACAAATATGAAAAAACGAAGCACGAATTTTAAAAAATGAAGCGCGCTCTATAGTTGATTTAAAAAACGCGATTAAAAGAAACAAAACAGTAAATACAAGCAAATTGCCAAGATATGATTGCTTTACTCTCTAGATATGCACAGATTTTCTTTTTTACTAAGTAATTCACAAATATTATATAAAAATTTTCAGTGATTACTGTCTGTTTATATTTGTATAACATTAATAATAAAGACGACATAAACTTCCAAATTTATTCCGATGTAGAATTTCGAAAATAAAAATTTACCTATAGCAATAGTAGTATTATTAATGGTTTCATTCAACAGAAGTTACATTTGATGTTATAATTACTAACGCAGAAGCTACTGCGGGTCGGAACTAAATCAAATTAGTTTTGAACATTTTACAACGATATTTTAAAAATTTATATTTTTGTTAGAGTTCATAGAGTTTTATTTGTTTTATTAATAATTATTCGATACTTCCGGTATTGCATGTCTAAAATGTAAATATTAAAAAAAAAACCATCCTACAAATCTATTTTAGTATACAGTCGACCCCCTATAACACTGTTGATAATTCCGTTTTATATGAATTCCATGTTGTATGACCATTGTTATGTGTATCACGAAATATCGAGAAGATCAAATCAAAGGAAGAATTGGGTGTTCAGATTACATGGAAGTCTATATTATCCTCAGAGTCTGAGTTAAGCAAGAATAATTTTGAGCAGGCTCATCAAAAAGCTAAGAACAGAAAGACAAATTTATATATTTTATATAAATAAAACCGACAACGGACCTCTAGTCTGTCTAGTTCAACAGACTAAGCAATTAAGACGGATCAGATCCAGAACGGAACTGGATTTTCCACCTGTAGTCTCTATTAAAGATGCGCTTGNGCGAGATGCGATAAATATCAAAACCTGTCAGATATGTGTGAAACCAGAAATTCGCTCTCGCTAGTGTTATTTCTCGCTTCTCATTTGTGCATGGTTTTCCTTTGCGAAAACTAAATCACTCGCAACCTCTCACTTGCTCTAAATTCACGTCTGCATAGTTGCACCCTTATAAATGTGAGAATTAATTTATTGCTAATAATTATTTAAAATCAATCTTCTAGACACATCCAGAACACTTAAAAATTTGAGTGTTGAGAATTAAACAAATGATATTATCAACTATATATAATAACTAGCAAAGAATGCCCAATGTTGCCCAGGAATTCAGGGGGGATTGAGTTGTCCCTGTTATAGAGTAGCATATGTGACCTGCAGGATGGCAGAGAGTAAGTATGCAAAATTTGGGGCAAATCAAATCAAAGTTTGGCAATTTGTGGGGATGAAATCAGGAAAGAGGGTCCGATTTTGAAAGTAGCCTATATTTTTTGGATTGTAGAGACTAACTATACAAAATTTGTCTAGATTGCACAAAAGGGTTGAGAGTTTGGGAGTAGGGGAATAAATCAGAGAGGAGTGAGGGGTCTGAGTTTTATGTGGTCTAAGTTACTCTCTGGGACCCTACAAGAAACAATGTGGAATTTGGTCCAGATTGGTCAAAAGATTTGGGAGTTTGTAAGGGAGATGAAATCAGCAGGAAGGAATGAGGGGTCTGAGTTTTAAGGTAGCTTATGTACATTGGAAAATAATAAGCTTTACAATGGTTCTTAACACAATATATTTTGGGACAATTACGACTTTCTTTTAGGCATTTTACAGTCGATAAGGCTCATTCAGGTAAGATTGCAGATGTGAATGACACTGTTGAAACCTTAACAGAGCTGTAGATCATGCCTATAGGAGCAAAGAAGTCAAAGGAACCATACTTCTATATGTGACTCTTCATGAGATACAGCCCACTGAAATCAGACTACTTCCAGGCTCTATAGGGAATTATGCTTTGTGCTCTATTAAGTCTATTGTGTGTTTAACAGACAGCCCAGCATGGTGTCAGACATTCTAATGATATTTATCAGTAAAGAATAAAGAAAAGTCCAACAAGCAAATGTTTGCAAGATATTTGCCTCCAAATATGGAACCCCAGTGGTGGCAGTTCCAGTTGCCATCTTGCTTGTGGACATCATGTTTGCACATTAAGCATAGTGACCAGTGCCTTTAACATAAATAATAAATGCATTAACTTCTACTGACCAAAAATAGTTTTTACCTTGAACCAGTACTACTGCCTATTCCCCATGCTCTGTATTGGTCAAGACAAGCAACAACTCACCTTGACTTGATACTCTACATGTAGTGTTATTTGGTGCTTGCTATGACTTAGACCTCAGCATCTGCATGGAGGAAAGCCCCCACACCCCCTAAAATTATATAACATCAAGTACCTCATGAACAGTCAAGTGGACTACTCAAAGCCTGCATAGTCACCTGGGCTGAATAGTTAAATGTAATAATCTTAGCAGAGTGCGTGGCATGACACCTGTTTATGTCTTAGAAGTAGGTTGATTTCAGCAGACTATTTTTTGCAAAGAGTCATGTATAGAGGTATGGTTTCTTTGGTTTTTTTGCTCCTGTGGATATGTTGTACAGCTCTGTTAAGGTTCCAACAGTGTCATTCACATGCACAATTGTGCCCTCATTTGCACATGTGTGCAACTGAAAAGTAACTGAAAGAACTCAATTTATGTAGGTAGATATATCATAATATAACACTAATTCTTATTTTAATAATGATACAGTAGAATTAATACTAAAACAATGGACACACAAAAATACTATAGACTTACAATTAGTTTAGTTTCATGTAAGGGAAGTAAATTCACTCCTTATAGTTTTAAGTATCCGATAACATAAGAGTATTATTATAAGAAACGAACAACCAAGACAATATAAACAAAACATACAAAACTACCCGAACCAAAAATATAAGATACAGGATAATAAGATTAAAAAAGCCCACCAGGTGGCAAAGGGGATTGACCTTGAAAGGAGCAGACAAATGCAGCAGTAAAAACATTGTTTTTGTCATTTTCCATTTTTAATGTAAAAATAGCATTTAACCTATGCTCATCTGGAAAGAATAAGCTTTCCAATAGCAAAAAAAAATTTTAAATCAGTTTGGTAAATTCTAAGATTACCTCTGACAAACAACACTCTTGCTTTATATACTAGTATAGATTAAAAATTAATTACAACTTTAAAAATTTTATATTTTGTGTTTAAATTTAGAAATCTCTCCGACTAATTGATTTGCCTGGAAATGACAGACTGCGAATGAAACTTCTTGATGACTTCAAGCATTTAGCAAGGTAAATTTCATTACATTTGAGTACAAAATTATGTAACTTGACAAAATGTTTTAAAATTTTTTTAATATTTAATTATTATGTTTATGAATCCAAATAAAGTGATAAAAATATTTATTTAAGTGTTGCCTTTGGATAAAATGTAGAAATTGAAGAATAAAAATTTACATTTTCAGGGGTGTCATTTTTGTTATTGATAGTTTGAATTTTTCACGAGAAATAAGAGATGTTGCTGAGTAAGTAATCATATTTAAAGCATTTAATTTAATAATTTCAAAATGTAATTTGTTTTAATTAAATTTTTTAAAATTCAGATTGCTTTACACAGTTTTAAGTGATAACATAATCAATCAAAATAGAGTTCCCTTTTTAATTCTCTGCAACAAACAAGGTAAAATAAATTATCTTTATACTTTTAAAATATGATGCAATCATGGTTTATGCAGATATTTTTAAACAAATTATCATATAAATGTATTAAAAGGTTACAAATATATAAAATTTGATTAGGACTATTTATTCAAAGTAAAATTAGAAAATATAAGAGATTTTTTAATTAACAAAATAAGTAAGATATGTTTTAGTTAAATAAAATTTATAATGCTTTCTTCTCATAAATTATTTATAAATTTTTAAAATAGAAATGAAAGGTATTCAGATAGGACAAAAAAATGTATGTGTAAATATTACATACTGTGATTTTTCAGAAATTTCATAAACAATATTTTGACCATGTATGAATATAAACATGTAGAATTTAAAATAACATATTTAAATAAAATTTAATTATGATTAGCTTGAATTATAAAATGTTTGGTGACGGCATAAATCATGACCATTTGTATTGACATTTTATTTCAGAACCAAGATTTATTTAATGCTGCGTATTTTAGATCCAATTATCTATTTTAAAATCAAATTAGGCATTTTTGATTGTAGAAATAATCTTGACAATGATGAAAAATAATGACATTTAAAAAAAATTTTTCTGATCACTAAGACTGCTTCTTTTTTTTTTTATGCTTATTAAGGGTTTGATCACCCAATTTTTGGCAGACTATCCATGAGAGGTAGGCTGATGCCCTAGCTATATACTCAATGCAGTTAACATTTTCTGGATTTTATTATTTTGACCTTTTGATGAAATATATTTCAATGCAACTGTGTTACACAAATTGTATCACTGAGTAGTAATATAAACTATACAAATAATGTAGACAAGCATGACTCAGTAGTAGGAAATAAACATGATAGTTACTATTGCTGAATACTATACAAATTTTCATATCTGGATACTTAGTAATGCACACTCTTGGGATATGCAAATTTTCAAAAATTGTATTAATTTATGTTTTTGTCTTACAGTTTAAATAAAATTAGACTTTTAATGATGATAAATATTAAAACTAATTAACTATTATAAGTCAACATTTCATTAATTTTTATAATGTGTGAGCAGGATTTACACAGGAGTTACATTTAGAAGTGTACTAATTCATACAATATAGAAAAATCTTAAAATTCCAAGAGATTTGTTTCTTAATTGAATAGGTAATTATCAACTTTGCCATCAATTTTTGATTTATGTCAAGTATTTTATACAGTAAAACATTAAGTTGAAGTAGATAGTTAAGACAAGTAAGTAGAATGGGGAAACAAAACAATTTTATTTTAATCTGTACAGCTGTGTTAAAACAAATACTCTCAAATACTCATTTTAATACTCATTTTATTAACAAATACTCATTTTAATAGATTGCTTGGGCTACCAAAAATCATCCAATGTTCAGAGAATCCATTATACAGAATGTCCCTAAAGTCTGGACACAGGTAATGTTCACCTGACCTTAGCCCCTTGCCTTCTTTTCCTGGGGTATGATAAAGGTGGTGTACTGAATGAAAATCACAGCTGTAACACATTGAATTGAATACATAAAGAGTGAATGTGCTAAAGTTGATGGCAATGTGGATTTACATCAAATTCATGTGAATTTTACATTGCAAATGATGGAAATCATTTTGATGTTATTTAATATCCCAATTGAGTAAAATGTTGTTTACATATTTTCAAGAAATGAAATTTATTATTTTGCATGTATGTCCTGACTTTAGGGACACTGTGTTATGAACAACAGATTTCCCACACATCCAGGAAAATATCAGTTATTTAACCCTTTATAAAAAATACTTGTACAGTCAACCCCCTATAACACTGTTGATTATTCCGTTTTATATGAATTCCACATTGTACAAGTCACTTAGATTTTACAAATACGTGAGCTGTTCACAGCCCAGCACATGCATTTGTAAAATCTAAGTGACTCATACAACATTGAATTCATATAAAACGAAATAATCAACAGTGTTATAGGTGGTTGACTGTATTTGAAATAATTCAGTCCTTTGATATCTCTATTCTTTATTCTATAGAACATGTATGTTACAAGATCCTATATTATGCTATACATATGGTATGACATAACTGACAGAAACTGTATATACAGTAAGCACAAAATGAGGCAAATTATGTATGTTCATTAGCACTTCACTTGACTTCACAATTTGTTTAAAAAATTTGTTTTGGTGCCACCTTTTTGCCTGTTGAATACAACAGCCACTTGATATTAGCAATGTTATGTATAGCCTATTTGTTTAAGCTGAAACTTGTCAGGAAGATTTTCACAACTTGGAAATACTTGATGGCCTTACTACAATTGGACCAGGGTGAAAATGTTCACTAAGTGGCTCTTCCTCAATCATATCAGCCTGTTGACTCTCGTCATCCAGTTTTTCAGTTGTACATATCCCAGATGTAACAATTCCCAGAAACAAAATTAAATGTTGAAAAAACACAAAGTTTACAATAGATGGGGGCTAGAAAAAAATCCGTTATCCTGAGTTATGGATCCACTAAAAGGAGGTAAATTTATATTGATTTGGCGGGCCCTGTGAAAAAAATCTGTTATTCCGTGATCCATTAAAATGAGATTCTACTGTAGTAATATATAAAGAAAATGAAGACTAGAAGTTACAAGCAATCTTATTGTAGGATACAGGAGTTTCAAAGTTTTTGCACTCAATTTAGAATATTTTTTGTAAATATTGGCATTGATATAATATCAATAAACTTTTTATAACTTTTTTAAAATAAAATGTGAATAACACTTATATGTAAAATAATGACAAAAAATACAATATACAGTTTGTTATACTAAATGACTTAATTATTAGATCATAAGAATTCCAAGAACACACAATCTAATGTGTGTTCTTGGAATGTTATAAATCACAAGATATATTTATAACACTTAAAGAAATAGTGGTATCATTTAAATATCATCATCAGCATATTTCAGATGTGGCCAAACTTTGTCATAATAGGAGCCAAGTACTGTTCATGAAGATTATCAGAAGTACTGTACATGAGTCACTATTGGTGCTATGAATGGACTGTATATGAACTCACAATAATTGCACAATAAAACGATCTTTATTGATTTAAACTCTCTTAAATCATTCAGACAATACGGTTTGGATTCCTTTTGAATCCGGTACACTAAACAACAGATGAGACCGACTCACTGAAAAGCACGCAAAAAAAAACACCCTCTTACAATAAAAATAAAATAAAACTTTTCCAAATAATAATAATAATAATAGTTTACACAATCACATCTGTTGAAATCAGAGTTAAAATACTAGTCATCATATTCTTTAGTAAATGCCAATGTTTGTTTAAGTGCCAATAAAATAAACCAATGTTTACCTAGCCAATTTTAAAGTTCTTTGTATTTATAAGTATATGCTTAGCTTTTGGTTGACTGTTCAAGATTAACTTGTGTGTTAAGCTTACAGTCAGTGTATATGTCACATTATATAATAGGTGACATTTTTTGTTTGCACTATATGTAAGTAATATGTACCAAGTTTATAAAAAGAAAAATTGTAAGTCATAATTAGACAGGAGCCACAGTAAAAGCTGCCTGCAGCTCATGAGCTGCAGTTTGGTCACTATGACTATATTTCATTTTCATAAAAAAAGTATTCATAAAACTCATTTGGAATATTGATCAAAATTAAATGAATAGTTTACCTATTAGGATTTAAAATATTCTGCAAATACATGAAATAAAGAATTAGTTTTATTCTTTATTTCATGTATTTGCAGAATATTTTAAATCCTAATAGGTTAAATCCTAAATAAATTATGACACTTTATAATATTTTAAATCCTAAATAAATTATGACACTTTTAAATATTTGTTATTGTTTTATGTATGGTTGAAGTATGTTTTAGTGTTAAGTATTTATTGACACTATATTTCATCTACATTGCAGCGTTTTAGTACAGTACAGTGGGTGATCGGTTAACGAACATAATCCGTTCCAAGACTTTGTTCTCTATCCGAATTGTTCATTAACCGATTATCGATTTACTATAGGTTTTTATGGGAATTTGATTAATTTGTTCTGGAGACCCCCAAAAATAAAAAATAAATACTTTCTTACTATGTTTATATATAATAATAAAAATATATATACAGTAGAGTGTTGATTATTCGAATCAATTGGGGACCAGGGTTGTTCAGATAACTAATATTTTGGATAACCGATTATGTACCAAAAAATAGTTCAATTTATCCCATGTTGATTTTTCTCCGTTGTGTGTCGCTTCGCGTTCAATTTTCTTCGATGTTAAGCCTAATGAAAACTATTGTATCATTAAAAATTATTTTTTTATTTTGTACAAACAAAATAAATATATTGAAAAATATAAAAACAATAAAAAATTATACTTCAGAAGTTAATTTAGTATCAAAAACGTAAAATATTTGAGTAGCCCAAGACATAGCCAAAGATTACAGCGCCACAGCACTGGCAAAAATTTAAATTTGTTGACTGGAATTCCTTCGGATAACCGACCTT
>NW_019385828.1:118424-145740 GCF_000671375.1 Centruroides sculpturatus | reverse complement strand
TATCTTAATTTTCACTATCGTTACTTTTTGCCCAGCGAAGCGGGTCATTGCAGCTAGATTCTAGATTACTTACAAAAACAGTCTTTCTATTTCGATTTTCAAAATTTTCGAATTCGAATTGGTTCGATTATAGAACGATTGTAAACGTTCCAGAAAATTGATCAAATTGAAAATAGTTCGTTTGACTGGACGTAAAAATTCTCTAATTAGTCTGGAAACGGGGGACCTAATTCTTGCATTCTGTGAAAACGGGTAAGATTGGCTATAATGTAATTATCTTAATCTTCACTATCGTTACTTTTTGCCCAGCGAAGCGGGTCCTTGCAGCTAGATTCTAGATTACTTAAAAAAACAGTCTTTTATATATAAAAAACAAAAACTATATTACATACAAATGTACGAACAAATAAAAACTCAGCGAAGCGGGTCTTTGCACCTAGTAAATAAATAAAAATAAAATAAATAATATTGGAAATAAACAAAATAAAGTTGGTGTTTACTCGAAAAACAAGAAGAGAAATATTAATAGTCCAGCTGAGAGCCACAGTCCGTTTTATATGAAACGACCTGTATCATTGGTTTTCTTATTTTCATGCTGTCGCCGAAAAACACATTTTACGAATGCAACAAATGCGTCCGAGTAACATTAGTAATAGATATGAATTTCGTTAGTAAATGAAAAGAACTCTTTGAATGCTTTGCGAACAGAAAGTACTCAAACCAAACACTTACATGTGACATTGGTAGTGTCTTCAGGTAATAATGAATGCATTTAATTAGAGATGTCTCTCAGCTTCCAAATAAACAAAGAAATAATTTCAAATACTAGCGTCAATCGTTTTCTAAACCTAACTGATAGTGTCGAAATCATAATATTATTAAGATTTTAAATATTTACTTAGTTATAATTAGTTCATGCGAATCGTATACATTTTCGCCAATATGGAATTTCCCAAATCTTGTTCCCGAAATTAAAAGAGGACAGATATAAACTTACACATAAGCAACATTTATGTACTGTATTTAAATTCAGTCTCGAAAAAACAAGTAGGCATTTTAAAGCTAATGATCTTTTGTGTGCTTTGTCATGTAAAACCTTAACATCTATGTTTCGTTCGCAGATGTGCAAGTAGCCTATTTATTTTATTTATTTATGTCTTTTGTGTAACGCAACGAAATGCTATGCGTTTGACTCGCTCTGTAGAACAGCATCAAATTGCGATTCACATATTGCTTTTAACGCGAAAATTACAGCAAAATCAATCGCAGGGATAAATACAAACTGCAGAAATATCTCGGATATATACTGTTTATAATAGTTTTCGATGCAACGAGCTACTAACTTATGAGCGCGAGAGCTGAAACGTCATTCGCTTGATTTTCTATTGTTGCAATAATATAATTTCAACAATTGTCGTAGCGAGTTGTTTGTTGTCGGATGCAAATTTTTCGAAAGCGTATTTTCTGCGATAAAATGAGTGGATTAAGTTTAAATTACTTTTGTATATGCTTAATTATATCAATTAGCTTACAGCATGTCTATAATGTAAATATAAACAATGTTTTTAATATCACGATACAAAACAGTTTAAAACACGAAAGAAGTTTGATATAATAAATTACAATCAGTATCGTTGCTGCATTATCTTTTTCGATATAATGTTAAAAGAAGGGAGTGCTGTTAATAACAGTTAAGATATAACTCAAACCCTTGATTGCCTTCAAGGAGAATGAATAGATTTTTGTATTAATATTAATGCATATGTACTAAATAGCAAAATATGGAAATAATCAATTAATTAAATTAATACCTAACTAAATTCTTTTTAATTTCCTCAAGAACTTACCTCACTGAGGCAGTGGTGTACCGTGGGTGTCAGCCGCCCGGGGCGGACCTTCCCTACCGCCCCCCTACGGTACGCCACTGCACTGAGGATTATTTATAAACTCTCACAAACGTTTTCAACCTGTTCTACAGGCCAGCTTCAGGTTTTATAAAATTATGGAACATTGATAACTGATCTTTTCGAATATAACAATTTAGAACAGATTTAATAAAATATAAAAATATTTGGAATAACGAGCAATTTGAATTTAAAGCACAAAATATTGTAATGCATATATAATTTAAAATAATAAAATATTTATCTATACACAATTTAACAATAGTAAAATATAATCAGATGAAAAAGAAAAATTACATACTTGACAACTGTTGTTGTTCGTATGGACATTATGTAATATCCAATTTCAACTATATATTTTCACACCGTACGTAATACTGTGGCATCTTTATAGTTCATACATCTGCCAGAGAGGTTACTTTTATAAATTTAAACTTTTTCCAAATTCGTCTCTAATGTCGTTGAGTGTACCAGTTTTATAATGCTAGCTTCCTCCCATTCTACCACTAATCCTTTGCTTTGCGCCATTCTAGGCAAAGCCGTGCAATATGTCATATTTGTCAATGTTATAATTGTGCTCTTTCTGTGACTCCTGTGTATTCTTTCTCCAAACTCAATTGTTCGTTTTTTACGGATTTTGTATACTGCAGCCTGCTCTGTTTTTTGACTTTATCATTTCTTATAAANTTAAAAAATGGAAAATAATTATATCATTTGATTTCAAGATATTTTGTATACCTTAAAAATAATTAATTCTATCCCGGGATCCCGGGAAACAGTTCACTTTTATCCCGGGATCCCGGGACAAGCAAAAGACCGGGAAATGAGAAACCCTAGTCTGTACATCTTCCTCCGGCTTTTGTACACATGCGTAGAATCTATTCACGCGAAGGTAGAAAGGAACTATATTAGTTAAATAAAAATGCACTTTAAAATGATGTTTTGTCATTTTTTTTATTAATTAGAGACCCAAACAAAACAAATATTTGGGTTTTTCATATAAATTTTTGTTTGTCTCCTCTATAATAAATGAATTTATCTATTTATAAGTAAAAATTGAAAGTGTCTGTAAAAATTTTTTAAAATATCCTTTTTTTGTGATAAAGTTTTAATACTTATTACCATAATCTAGATATGTTAATCCTTAAATATACTTGTATATGTAAGGATTGGGCCACAGTATACTTGCGGCCAAAAACTCCATGACTTCTTCCAATGTGGCCCAGAGAAATAAAATTGTTGGACACCCCTGGTCTAGCCATTAGTTCTCAACCTTTCTGAAGCTGCATAACACTATTCATATACTTTCTATTATACAAAACACTATCATCAATATATTCAAAACTCAATAAGTAATTTCATGTTTATTATTCTCAAGAAACAATAAAGCAATAAAATAGTAAACAAAGAATTGTCTAACAATAAAGTAATATGTTGAAGTACATTGGAATAAATTTGCAATAAAACTTTAATTTTTTTTTGTAAAACACTCAAGGTAAGTTTGCAGAACACTTGTGTTCTGAGGAACATGGGTTGAGAACCACTAGTTTATCCAGTGAAGAGGGTGAGGTCCTGCACCTGCTACCCCCTGTAAAGTTCTGGAGGGCATTTTCCAGATATCCATTGAAGACATGGTGAATTTTAGACCTTTATGGACCACAATAAGAAGATATCAATCATTATTGAGATTTCATCCAGTCTTGCCTGCTTGATAGTGCAGCACCATATCCCTTTTTCTTGTATATACAAATTATGGCAATATTATTTCAATGTTCATATAATTTATTTATTCCAAAATATATATTATAACAACATATTGTTTTTACATTTAATAAATAAATAGTTTTTTTAAATCACAAATAAAGAATTATTTTTACAATTTTTTTAATCTTCTTTTAGTAATGCTTTGCTGAGTTGTGTAACTCTTTGGCATAAATATTCTTTTTGTTTCTTCAAATTATTTTCTATGGCCAAAACTTCTTTTATCAGGTTATCTATTTGGCTTGAACAAAAGTCTTCAAAACTTGTAGATTCACTAAAAATTCAGTTAGGTAGTTTTGAAACTTAAGACATAAATTATAAAAATCTTTACTCATTTCATTTTAAAAAAATAGTCAAGATTTATTTACCAAATCTGACTTGTCCAAGAAATGTATAGCATTTTTGATTCCTGACCCAAATCTGAAAAATTATAAAATGAAACTTAAATTTTATCAATTAAAGATATTTGTTATATTGACTTATTTTTGATATACATTTATTATAATATCAAAGAATGTTATCAATATAATATTCTTCAATCTCCAATGGTAGCAGTGGCTTTAAATGTAGGCTGCCTAAAATTTCAAGCACGAAAAGACTTTTCTCTACTCTCTAAGGCTAGGGTGTAGCAAATAAATGGAAAAATTAAAATGCTAACTTAAGATTACAATGATTTTAAATGTTTCTAAAAGTGAAGAGCCTCTCAAACTCTATAGCTATCATTGAATGTTTCCATGTTCTACATCCTATAAAACAAATGATGCTGCCAGATTTTAAGAGAGCTATTATATTGCTGATTAATTAATTATATTATAATTATATAATATCGTTATTAATTTATAATAAAGAGTTAATATAAATTGGACCAAAAATAGGCAGTTAAGTTGCCATCTTGCACATTAAATTTAATAATCAGAAATAAATAAATTAATTTAGAATATTTTGGAAGAAAAGGCTGATCTGGAATGATACTTGAACCCACAACTTTTGTTTACCATGTAAATGCATTTTATATAAATGATAATTTTTAAAACATATTTTGCTAGGCATCCCTATTATATTTTGTTTTGTGACAAGTTTTTTGTAACTCAATTACATACTTCTTAAATTTCAATCCACTTAACTGACTTGCGAGTTAGATGTACACTGTATGCCTATGTTTATTATTTTATTCATTGTAGTATTCATCTAAACCAGTTGATTCTTAACCTGGCAGGAACACAGAACTGGATCTACATTTTGTGGATCTAACTTCAATACAAAATATAAATGCAGGACCTTTTCAGGATGCTGTGGGTCAAGCATTAACTAAGCACAAGGGTTCTCTATGAAAGGGGGCTTGTGCAAATGCAAAGGTTGTACACCAATAAAGCCAGCTCTGGATGCAATAAGGTAAATGATATCTCTTCTCGAGATAAAAAGTTTGTTTTTTGATTGAAATTTTTAAATCTTATTTATACCTTTCTCGTTGCTAATTGAGTCTTTTTAAAATAAGATCTTAAATATTTACAAATATTAAATTTAAATGCATTATTATGTGTTTTTACTATTGTAAATCTCAAAACTGAATCTAAATGATTTTCTATTGAAGAATTAGTACAGATGAAGTCTATCTTAATTAATTATTCAAGCCAGTTATTTTTAAACTTTTCCATTATTCACAGCTCTTGAATTTTTAAAATGCACTCCATATTTGTCAGTATTTTCTGTATTTGTTGTCATTCCCAACACTGTCAGTGGCTCTACAATTGCACGCCTGCGCTGATCAGCTAGTCGTGGTAGCTAGCTGTAGTTAATCAGTCTGCTTTGCGCAGTTCTTGTGTGTGTTCTTGGTTTCTCACATTGATTATTTTCAAAATCTCAAGTTCAAATGTCTCAACAAAGTGCATTGAAGAAAAACAGCAAAAAAGGAAAGCTGTTAGAAGAACAATAGAGGTAGAAAAAGAAATTATTATTGCCTACTTCAGAAAGGTTTTAAAAAGCAGACAAAAACAGGTAATACTGGACAAGTTCTTTATTAAATTGAGTGCTACTGAATCATCGGTAAAACAGACCCCATGATCATAATTGAAATTACCTAATGTTTTAATTGACGGTAAGTCTTCTTCTAAGCAATAATAACCTTACTCTTCCCCTACTACCACTAAAGTATTTATTTAGTACTATAAAAATAAAGTTTTACAAACAACATAATTTTTATTCTTGTATCCTTTTTTTTTTTTTTAGGATGGGAACAGATTAATTGATATCAGTTATTTATTATGAGAAAATTTGTTTCTATATTTGTCATATTTCATATTTGTTAGATCCTTAGGAACAGATTAATGACGAATATAAAGGTTCCACTGTACCTACTTTAGAGAAAGTATAATTAAATTAAAATTATATAATTTAATTAAAAAAACAAAACATAGTCATGAAGAACACACAAATTCATAAACACATTAATCATAAGCAGCTCATTAAAAATATATTATAAAGTGAACTCAGGAAAGTTTCTCTGACTGTAAACGAAAGTATTAATTACTTAATTATAAAAAAATGGATGTAAAAAATATGAACACAAGGACTTACTTCATTAAACATAGCCAGCATCAACCATAAAAAATAATCATTATAATTTATTGACTTGTCAAATGATTATTATCAATTATTAATTATAGCAACTGTATTTGTATAGTAAGTGCAGCAACTGTTTTAATGAGGGGATATCTTGTTTTCCACAGTTAATTTTTTTCAATTAAATGTATTATTCATTTTTATAAAGCATTTTTAAATACAGAAAATGTGTCTGATTTTATTGTGTAATTTAATTTTTAAGATAAACTAAATACAAACTTTCTGAAAATGCCAAATTTAGAATTTCAGAAAATTTGTATTTGTGCTCTTTGTTATTTGGATATATTTGAAGATGAACTCTGCCAGTATGAAAATATTTGGGAAAATCAATTTTTTATTAATAATTACTCAAATAGAATAATTTTTCATGATTTGTAAGAAATTATAGTATTTCTTGACTTTATTGTTCTAAATTTCAAAAAATGGTAATTGGATTTATAAAATATTAGAACAGTTTATATAATGAGCATATTTAACATTATCAACAGTTCTAACTGAGCAGGGTATAGCAGTGTAGAACTGCAGCATCTCCAAAGAAAAACAAAATCACAAAATAATGTCAGTTTTTATTACATGGTAATTATACAGGGTTGTTCAAAAGTAACACCCAAAGAGATGCTTCTACACATAGCAAAATAGCAAATATATAAATACTATAGGAGCAATGTCAAGGAAAAACATAATAAAATGGTTACATATTGTAATTTTTTAATTAAATTACATATTCATTAAATACTTTATGTTATACCTTGATGATTACATGATGATGATTTACATCAGGCATGGTCAATATACGGCCCGTCTAATGAATTTACACGGCCTGCGATTAATCTTTCAATATTAGCTACTCAAGTCCGAATAGATCAATGAAAAAATTCAGATGCCTAAAAAAAAAGAAAAAGGTCAACAACAACTCACTGTGCGTTTAGAGTTAATGCTCCATTACAAATCTCTTAAGTACAAGCATAGAATGTTGATAATGCATGATAATGTGAAAAATGTATGTGTAATCTCCAGTGGCGTGCTGTGACATTTGATGATAGGGAAACTGTGTTTCTATAAGAAGCCAACTTCCAGGGGCAATCAGTTAATTCTTTCTTTAAATGTATTTTTAATAGATTATTTATCTGACGTACTTAATAAATAAACAAGTTCAATATAATTACCTCTGTTATTAGATCCAATATATTCCATATGCCCTCTAAATGCCAATTCTTGCTTTGAATTACCTCTGTTATTAGATCCAATATATTCCATATGCCCTCTAAATGCCAATTCTTGCTTTGATAAAAACATATAACATCTATTTATTTAGATATACAGTCGACCCCCCCTTANAAGACTATTGTATCGTTAAAAATTATTTTTTTATTTTGTACAAACAAAATAAATATATTGAAAAATATAAAAACAATAAAAAATTATACTTCAGAAGTTAATTGAGTATCAAAAACGTAAAATATTTGAATAGCCCAAGATATAGCCAAAGATTGCAGCGCCACAGCACCAGCGAAAATTTAAATTTGCCGACTGAAATTCTTTTGGATGATTGACTTTCGGATAATCGACGCTTTACTGTATACACAGTCTTGCATTTTTATTAGTCATGTTTTCCGTTTGTGGGGGGTTAAATAATCTGTCTAATGTTGATTGCTTTTCTCTCTTCTTTAGGATTTTTTAGAAATAATTAATACCATTGTCGTTGTAGAGATCCCTAAGCCTATTAACCTCAATCTGGTTTGGATACCATTCTAAGATTGTTGTTCTGACATCCTCCCAATTCTTCAAAAGATCTTTAATAGCAGATATCGGCATTAATCCTCTTTTTTAGAAGAAAATGTCTTGCTAAGTTTCTTGAGTTACTCATTCAAGAGTTCTTGACATTCTTCTGTCGTCAGATCCGTTTCAGATGTCAGGCATTCTATTATGAGCTCTTCAATGTTCTTTATTTCTCAGATGTGATTTTTGTGACTCCTTTAGATGCTTGAGTCTGTATCTTTCTTAGATAAGATTGAACTGCGGCTACTGTAGACCTGTTCAAGCCATACTGCCCAGCAACATCAGACCTCTTCTGCCCACTCTCACCTTTCGAAAATAACGAGTACCCGCCCGACAGTCTTGCAAGTACTATAAAAAGAAGCATTTCTGTCAGAAAAATAAAAGGTTGGAATTATAAGAAAGAGTTTCAAAGTTTACAAGAATACTATCCAATCAGCATAAACTGAGTTGAGCGTCAATGTCTCCCATGCTCCGAAAAGTTCCGAATTGTTGCCTGAAGACAAGGGAAGACCAATCGGTATTCATTATTTTACGTCGCTTCTTCTTGTGTTTGTTCTGTGAGGTGTTCGTTGTCCGAACATAAAATTCTTTTGTGAAAGTGTTCGTTAACTGATCACCCACTGTATTTATAGTATATTTTATATCTATACTATTTTGTGTCTTTTGAATTATTGTCTGTCTGTATTTTATCTTACTTATTGTATGGGAAATACTCTGGTTATTTCAAGTGTGTACAAACTTTACTCAATGTATTCAAAATAAATAAAATATACTTTTAAAGTAGTAATTCAGATTACTATTTTAGAAAATAATAAATTTTCCATTATCTATTTTAAATAATTACATTAATAAGTTTCTTTTTTAAAATATTTAATTTTAAAGCTGGAACTGTCTTATAAACATAAAAATTTACACCTTTCTCTCAATGTCCAGATAAACTGATAAAAAATTTGACCAAAAACATTAATTTTTTAAACAATTGAAAGTTCTCATGTTTAAAAAAGAAATCATGAATGTGATTTTATTTTGATTATTAGAGAATTACAGTAAAACTTAACTTGAAGCTCCAAGGGGTGGGGGAAAAACTTTGAGTTACAGAACATAGAGCCAATTCTGAATAATTTGTATTTTTACCTTTCTTGCATTATATAAAGAATCTTTGATAGTTCTTTTTAAACAGCCTATGTAACACCTTTCAGCAAAATGTTCAATGTAACGAATGGAATTGGATAGTTTTGCAGCAGTGGCGTACCGTGGGTGTCAGCCGTCCGGGGCAGAGGAAAGTTTCATCCCCCCCCCCTTATTTAGGTATTTCAATTTATAAGACCATAATTCAGTTTGTCACAGAAAAGCAATGAAAAATTCGGTGGTAGTGCAGCGACCTATTTAAAATAGCTCTATTGGATATTAGCGGTGGATATGAACACAAATGAATCGTACAAGCAAAAAAAAAGTTCAACAGGTTTCGCAGGAACTACTCGGATGAAAAAGTTACTAATTCACTCGGAGAGCCGATTCTCGGACTGTCCGAACACTATCGTAGGCGCGATGGAAGTATAGGTTAGGATGTTTCAAAATTTTACGAGATATTATTATTATTATTTATTGTGATTGAGAATAGAGAACAAAGAATAAAGCCCATTAGGATTGGTGATAACTGCCCTCCAATTTAACAATAAAAACACAATAAAAAAAAAACAAAGATAAATAATAAAATGTACAACAGATAAAATTATATAAAAACTTTAAAAAAAATAATAAATTTGTAAAAAAGAAAATATTAAAATATTCTAAGGTAAGATTTAAAGAGTAAAAATACGTTTAAAAGCTAAATTTAAAAAACTTAAATTCCGAAAAGCTAAACTTTAAAAGAAAGGAAATGGAATATGAAAAAAGACATGAACATCTAATAAGAAGAAAATATAGTGGGTGATCGGTCAACAAACAATTTGGACTACGAACAAATCAGATAACGAACACTTTCACGAAAGATTTTTATGTTCGGACAACAAACACATGTTTGAATAATGAACACCTGACAGAACAAACACAAGAAGAGATAATGCATTTAAGATTTGTAAAACTATATTTTACTGGCATTTATGAATGGTTTATGGAACAAGACTTTCACAATTATATTTATAACCTTTTTGCACTAGTTGATTTCTGTTCTCTGAATTGTAAGTGCTTTTCGTTCAGAAAAGCACTTGTAGTGCCCAAGCACTATGTATAGTTTATTCTGTTTATTTTATATATATGACATGTGTCATGTCGGGTTTTGTTGTAAAATTCCATTTTATTTTATGGTACCGGATTGTGAACGGGTTGGACTCATCGCGCTTGTTGATTGGTCAGTGACCAACATCACGTGTGTTTCACATCACACCCAATGGCGGGAAGTATAAATATTGGAACTCCCATTTAAAAGAGGACTTTTTTCCGGTTCCTGGTTCTTGAGCGATCAACAGACTACGTGGTATAAGAATAAGGAAGAAGAGAGGGACTGACACGTGTGAACTTTCAAATGAAGAGAACGGAATCCAAATCCATCGTATAGAATACGCCCGTTGTTCATGAAATAAGTTCAAGATATTAAAACAGGAAACATCGAAGGACCTCCGAAAACCATTATTTTTGTCAGTATGTTGATTATTATGTCTTTTTAAAAGGAGAAGTAATATCTTCAATCCTTTTTCTCGTATAGTGTGCGTGTTCCCTAATCTTGTAAATTTAAATAGATTTATGTGCCTCTCATGTTTTAGAACAGATGAATGTTTTGTAAATATTTATGATTAAACCTTTGCTACTAAAATTTCACCAAATTTGTAAAGTCCTTAATTTAATTTGTCCGTGCCTTGACCCTCTAACATCGCCTAACAGACCTAGGTCTATTGGGGCTTAACACACTTACAAAAATTCAGATTTTTATTTTTAAAAATCTGTAAATATTATGGGGCCTAAAAAGAGTGGAATGACAGGAACTGTTCATTATAGAAACTTACCAAGAGATAATAGCCAAGGTAGAGAATGGATAGAAGATATCTGGTGTTTCTAGACAGTATGGCTTCAACAGATCTGCAGTAGGCACAATCTTAGCTAAGAAAGATATAATCAAAAAGACTCAAATATATAAAGGAGTAACAAAAATCACATCTGAAAAACAAAGATGTGCCATCTATGAAAAAATGGAGAGATTGCTTTTAGTTTGTTATTACATATAAATAAACATAGTAAGAAATGATATAATTTATTTATTTTTTGGGGTCTTCAGAATGAATTAATCAAATTCTCATAAAAATCTATTGTAAATCGATAATCGGTTAACAAACTATTCAGATGTGAACATTGTCTTTGAATGGATTATGTTCATTAACTGATCACCCACTGTATATTAACTCTAAAAAATTAGCATATAAAACTTAAGAAGAGTCATAAAAACAGTTTTTATGACTGATTTATAAAATCTTACTGTTAGATGTCTTAGTTTAATTTATTGTTATTGTTAACTTTTTGTTAAATAAATGAAAAAAATGATATTACACAATTATGAAATAATGGTGTAATATCATTTCTTAAACGGTGTAATGTCATATCACAAAACAAATTTACTCTTTGTTGTTCTAATCCTTTAAACATATGACAAAAATTTGTTTATTTACTCAAATGTTTTTAACAATCAATGGTAGCCAGTTACATTGATGGATTTATTTTATACTAGAAGGATGTGTCCATTTTAAAACAAGTCTGATTCAAAACAAATTTTTATAAAGGAGTCATGTTTAATAACATAATACATTCTTATTAAGGAGGTTGCAGTTGACGTTTTCATCGCGAAAAAGTGTATGTTGGACATTTAATGCCGCCTTCCTGTAAGCCTAGAAGTTTGACAATGGCATTTGGAACGTCGAGCACGATTCCACTGACGTTCCAAATGCCATTGTTAAACTTCTAGGCTTACAGGAAGGCGGCACTAAATGTCCGACATACACGTTTTCGCGATGAAAATGTCAACTGCAACCTCTCTATTAACCATCCATTATCTTGACTGCTGGAATATTGAGTATTTTTATATGTTTTTATCATAAATGCAAAGTTTTTAATTTTTAATGCTTATGATTGGATTTATTTATTAATTGTTAATTGAAAATAGTGTTTCTTGGTTGTTTAGTATTTAAGAGTTTCTGTCAGTTTAAAAATTTATATACAGTTGACCCCCCTATAATTACGGTCCCTATAATTACGATTCCTATAAAACTACGAAAAAATATACGTATTTTGGAAATGTTGAGTCAGATTAGTGTAGAATCGATTAATTTTATGGAAGAAAACCTTTCAATCAGCCGTAGTCCGTAAACTTGACACATGTCGGGCTGTGATTGGAACGACTTGTAAGAAATCGGATTCCTAATAAATNGAATCGTATACATTTTCGCCAATATGGAATTTCCCAAATCTTGTTCCCGAAATTAAAAGAGGACAGATATAAACTTACACATAAGCAACATTTATGTACTGTATTTAAATTCAGTCTCGAAAAAACAAGTAGGCATTTTAAAGCTAATGATCTTTTGTGTGCTTTGTCATGTAAAACCTTAACATCTATGTTTCGTTCGCAGATGTGCAAGTAGCCTATTTATTTTATTTATTTATGTCTTTTGTGTAACGCAACGAAATGCTATGCGTTTGACTCGCTCTGTAGAACAGCATCAAATTGCGATTCACATATTGCTTTTAACGCGAAAATTACAGCAAAATCAATCGCAGGGATAAATACAAACTGCAGAAATATCTCGGATATATACTGTTTATAATAGTTTTCGATGCAACGAGCTACTAACTTATGAGCGCGAGAGCTGAAACGTCATTCGCTTGATTTTCTATTGTTGCAATAATATAATTTCAACAATTGTCGTAGCGAGTTGTTTGTTGTCGGATGCAAATTTTTCGAAAGCGTATTTTCTGCGATAAAATGAGTGGATTAAGTTTAAATTACTTTTGTATATGCTTAATTATATCAATTAGCTTACAGCATGTCTATAATGTAAATATAAACAATGTTTTTAATATCACGATACAAAACAGTTTAAAACACGAAAGAAGTTTGATATAATAAATTACAATCAGTATCGTTGCTGCATTATCTTTTTCGATATAATGTTAAAAGAAGGGAGTGCTGTTAATAACAGTTAAGATATAACTCAAACCCTTGATTGCCTTCAAGGAGAATGAATAGATTTTTGTATTAATATTAATGCATATGTACTAAATAGCAAAATATGGAAATAATCAATTAATTAAATTAATACCTAACTAAATTCTTTTTAATTTCCTCAAGAACTTACCTCACTGAGGCAGTGGTGTACCGTGGGTGTCAGCCGCCCGGGGCGGACCTTCCCTACCGCCCCCCTACGGTACGCCACTGCACTGAGGATTATTTATAAACTCTCACAAACGTTTTCAACCTGTTCTACAGGCCAGCTTCAGGTTTTATAAAATTATGGAACATTGATAACTGATCTTTTCGAATATAACAATTTAGAACAGATTTAATAAAATATAAAAATATTTGGAATAACGAGCAATTTGAATTTAAAGCACAAAATATTGTAATGCATATATAATTTAAAATAATAAAATATTTATCTATACACAATTTAACAATAGTAAAATATAATCAGATGAAAAAGAAAAATTACATACTTGACAACTGTTGTTGTTCGTATGGACATTATGTAATATCCAATTTCAACTATATATTTTCACACCGTACGTAATACTGTGGCATCTTTATAGTTCATACATCTGCCAGAGAGGTTACTTTTATAAATTTAAACTTTTTCCAAATTCGTCTCTAATGTCGTTGAGTGTACCAGTTTTATAATGCTAGCTTCCTCCCATTCTACCACTAATCCTTTGCTTTGCGCCATTCTAGGCAAAGCCGTGCAATATGTCATATTTGTCAATGTTATAATTGTGCTCTTTCTGTGACTCCTGTGTATTCTTTCTCCAAACTCAATTGTTCGTTTTTTACGGATTTTGTATAATGCAGCCTGCTCTGATTTTTGACTTTATCATTTCTTATAAAGCTATAAATAATGTTTTGTGAGTTTTTGTAAGAACCAACCGAGTCTTTGTAAGAATAAAGTACGTCTTCTGAAGAGAAATTATAATAGAATTTATATAGCGCATATTTCGACAATTCTACATGTTACTGTGTGCATAGAATTAAGGAACTAATAATTTATATTGTATATTTCGATCCTACAGTAAAAACAACGAACGTTAACTGAAATTAATTATTTTTAAATCTTCTGAAACCGTGTTGTCTTATTTCTTTGATTCACTGACACAAAGTGTGTTTCTATTTCAACACTTTGCGATATTCCACCTTTATTCAGTTGATGGTGATCATCAAAGCAAAGATCACCATCAACTGAATAAAGATGGAATATCGCCAAGTGTTGAAATAGAAACACACTTTGTGTTAGTGAATCAAATCAATAAAATTAATTAATAATTTATTTATTTATTTATTATGCAGTAACTGTCAAATATTTTGAAATAAACATTTATTAACTACAAATAATAAGAAAGACAACATTTAAATTAAGAGAATATATAATAAATTTCTATTTAATACTTAAATTTGCTTTATCTGTTTGTTCATAACACATCCAACGTTGAACATATTTTATGCGAATAATAAACGATTTTCTTTCTGGATCATATTCAATATGCTTTTAATAAATGTCGTCTTAGATATGCTTATAAAGGGGATATGTAAAAGATAATGAATGCCATCTAAAAGTAGTCCCCACTTCTCAAATGACATATCCTCATATCTCTCAATTAGTGTTACTATAAATATTGTAATAAATTTTATAATTTCCAACAAAGAACATTTCTAATACATAAGCCTCTTCTAAATTTTGCTAAATATGGATAAAATTAATATATTTTAGCTGTTATCAAGAACTTGTTTGCTGGAATTTTGTATATAATTTGAAGCTTTTTCATTTGCTTCTTAATCAGATATAATTATAGTATTAGTTTGTTAGAAAATAAATTAATAATAATTATAAAATATTTGTTCACAGGTTTTCAGTGCTTTTATATTGAAAGATATTCGTCATTTGGAAATGACTATTACGTTATGTATGCTTATCAGGTGAGTGTAAATATAATAGTGTAAATAATACTTAAATGAACTGTACACGTAAATTGCTTGTTAAGGAATCCAAAAATAATGATAAAACAAGCAATTTGATACCAAGTTTGCTTTAGTTTTTAAATTATATTAATATTTATTGTAATAACGATCCAATGGAAATTTCAAAAACATTTAAGAATTTCCAAATATATAAGAATAACAAACAAACCAGATAAAATCAATTTCTCTAATATCAATAACAAGTACGGTATCATCCAAAAACAAACGAACTTGAAATATTTATTTCAGAAATTAGAATTTTATATTATTTGGAAATCTAATGTATGTTACATTTAAGTAATTAGGATATTGAGTTTTAATTTTTAGTCAGTTTCAGAATCTTAAGATATTTTTAAAAACACTGAAAAAGTTAGGTGTTTATTGAATTAATAGGTATTTAAATGAAATATTATACAAGATATACAAAACAAACTACTAATTATTGTGAACGTATGAGTTTAGGATAAAAGTAACGAACAAAGAAATTCAAATTAGCTAATGACTTTCTACGAATTTTCGTTTAAATTTAAAACTTTGATTAACCAAAAAGCAACTGTTGTAAATACTGTTCCTATATCTGACACTTACTTATAGACATTTTAAAACTCGTCTTTACATATCGTAATACAAGCAATGAACAACACAGAATAATGCTCTGTAAACCATAATCTGCGAAAAAAAAATTGAGTGTTGTATAATACTGTATTAAATGTTATGTGTAATGAGAATTACTTAAGAAATTGAAGGGGAAAAATATATCCGAAACGCATATCCCAATATGAAGGAATACTTCTTCTTGACTGCCATTTCAAAAAGAAGAAAAACCTACTGCATAAATTTCTACACGNATTACAGTAATTCTTAACTTGAAGCTCCAAGGGGTGGGGGAAAAACTTTGAGTTACAGAACAATAGAGCCAATTCTGAATAATTTGTATTTTTACCTTTCTTGCATTATATAAAGAATCTTTGATAGTTTTTTTTAAACAGCCTATGTAACACCTTTCAGCAAAATGTTCAATGTAACTAATGGAATTGGACAGTTTTGCAGGTATATCTTGTTGAGATAAAGCAATAGGTTCTCTTGCTTTGGACTGGAACATTGTCTGCAAATGGTTGTTGACAGTAAATACAACTGTCTGAAAATTTCATGGAAATCTGATAATTAGGAACACTTTAGATGGAATAAATATTAAAATTAGAGTCTGAGAAGTTGAAAGTAACATAAATCAGTGTTGGGAACCACAAAAACTTTCGACAGGAGAAAATTTGAGTTAAGGAAATTCAAGCTGGAGATGTTAAGTTCCTTTGCTATTTATTCCATTGAGACCTACCAAGTGCTTCATTTTCTTTGAGTTAGAGAAGTTTTACTATATACAGTAATATATAACTCTGATAATCAAACTAAAATTATCTTTGTTACTAATGTAAAATATACTTATAAATAATTGATTATTTTTGAAATATTTATAATCTTAAAATTTAACAGAATAAATATTTTAGTCTATTTTTGTTTAAATTTTAAACAGTTTTTGTTCATTTAAAATTTGTCTTAATAGAAAAGTTTATATATATTCAAATTAATGTACTTTGTTATCTGATTTAGTTTTAAAATGTACACATTTTCATTGTAATATTTTAATGTAGATGAAGCAATGGCAAAAGGAAGCAAAGTAATTCAGAGCCAACTGGAAAAAGAAATGTAAGATGTAATTTGTTACTTTGTTATTCATATTTCAGTAAACTTTTATTATTATATATGCCTATAATTGTTCAAAATTATAAATAATAATGTTTATTGCTGGATTTAAAATATAAAAATTTTATATTTCAGAAATACATTGCGTATTACACGAAGTGCATCTCTCGATTTAACATCCGAAGTTGCCAACAATAACACTTTTTTGGGAAAGAAGGGGAAAGATTTTGAATTTGGCGATTTAAAGCCAATTCGTGTTGAATTTATGGAAAGTAGTGCATGGAGCGAGGAAGAATCAAGCAATATATCAGACATTATCAATTGGCTGGCAAAAATTGCATAAAAGACTTTCGTTCGGTTATGCTTTTCAGAAATAAACTGTTTGGTTCACATATTTAAATTATTTTCTACGTGTATTTTGCTTTTTAATATTTTGAAGCCATACTTAAATGCAATAACAACAGATTTTGATATAAAAAAAAATATAGTTTATATGTATTAATAAACATATTTTTCTATTTTTTCTCGTCATTTATGTAATTTCTGTAATTAATTACATCTAATGTAAAATAGTTTTTATTGCAGTAAAATAACTTAAATAAGTACATGCTGTAAACTGTATAGGTTTAATTTTATATAACGTTTATGTATTAAATTAACTTGTGATCCACGTTAATGTTTTTAATTGCGAAGGAAACACAAGACTGGTGAAATAAAGACGACTGTTTGAATCTATATTCTATAATCACTAAAAATCGAAACATTAGTGAAGACTGTTAATAATAATAGCTAACAAAGACTGCAACAACACAGAACAACGTGTCGTTTCTGAATGATTCCGTAAAACAGTTGTCCGTATCTGCATCCCAAAGACACCTGCTACCAATTTTCACACCTTCTCCACGCATTTCTCCAATTATAACTTGAACGACCGTCTTATAGCGTTTGTCTTCTCCTAGTTCTTTAATTTTGTTACGAACTTTTTCGGAAATGATTCTAGTCCAAGAAGAGACATCACTTCTCGAGTAATCTTTATCTCCTAAATGATCACTCAAAATTACCTGAATACATTCTCTCACGGCAGAAGATTGGATTCTTTTTTCAAAACTTGGATGGATTGTATAAGTATTTGAAGACGACATACTTATTAAAATTTCAACGCGAAAAGAATTGGAAATAACATACTATTAGCATCAGCGACCAGGTCACCATTTAAACATTCCAGCGGCGTTAAAAACAATGGAACTAGAGCGCCGATTACGGAATCTAATCGAACTACATAAAACACCAAAAAAAAAGAAAATAAATATTTTTTATGTTTCAATTTCTTAAGAACAAGTTTAAATTCTTGCTGAGTTTAATCTTTATCGTATTAATATAATTTACTCAATTTGGGTACTAAGAGAGTTTTTTAATCGATAATTATACACATTCCCAAGCCCACAGTGGGGAGGACCAAGGTCTTAGATTTATAATCTAAGACCTTGGGGGAGGACTGGGCCTGATAAATCTGGGAGATCCTCCATTAATTATGGAGATTGCTCGTTCGGACTTCATCTCGGGTGCTTCAAGTCAGAAAGCTAATAACCTGCAGGAAATACCTAATACAGATACGAATGTTCATCACATAAATACACGATTTTCACGACTGCAATTTGCAGAGCAAATAATAAATGAAATAGTAAAAATGCTCTGAAAACAATATTAAACTAATGTTTAATCGTAAATATCAGTAGTTACATTATTATTCATATTGGCTGAATATTTCGCCAAATTAAGAAATTCGAAATACATAAAAAATATACAAGCTGATCCTCGACTTACGAACACGATTGGTTCTCCTGGAGTGTTATAAATCGAGGAACGCCTGCACTACATAATATATAACCGCGCATAAGAACTGTAGATAAATAACGTCCACACTGGTAAGAAAGAAAACTAAGCGCGCATATGATGTACGGTACCATATACACGCTTTCTAACAAATATGAAAAAACGAAGCACGAATTTTAAAAAATGAAGCGCGCTCTATAGTTGATTTAAAAAACGCGATTAAAAGAAACAAAACAGTAAATATAAGCAAATTGCCAAGATATGATTGCTTTACTCTCTAGATATGCACAGATTTTCTTTTTTACTAAGTAATTCACAAATATTATATAAAAATTTTCAGTGATTACTGTCTGTTTATATTTGTATAACATTAATAATAAAGACGACATAAACTTCCAAATTTATTCCGATGTAGAATTTCGAAAATAAAAATTTACCTATAGCAATAGTAGTATTATTAATGGTTTCATTCAACAGAAGTTACATTTGATGTTATAATTACTAACGCAGAAGCTACTGCGGGTCGGAACTAAATCAAATTAGTTTTGAACATTTTACAACGATATTTTAAAAATTTATATTTTTGTTAGAGTTCATAATTATTTGTTTTATTAATAATTATTCGATACTTCCGGTATTGCATGTCTAAAATGTAAATATTAAAAAAAAAACCATCCTACAAATCTATTTTAGTATACAGTCGACCCCCTATAACACTGTTGATAATTCCGTTTTATATGAATTCCATGTTGTATGACCATTGTTATGTGTATCACGAAATATCGAGAAGATCAAATCAAAGGAAGAATTGGGTGTTCAGATTACATGGAAGTCTATATTATCCTCAGAGTCTGAGTTAAGCAAGAATAATTTTGAGCAGGCTCATCAAAAAGCTAAGAACAGAAAGACAAATTTATATATTTTATATAAATAAAACCGACAACGGACCTCTAGTCTGTCTAGTTCAACAGACTAAGCAATTAAGACGGATCAGATCCAGAACGGAACTGGATTTTCCACCTGTAGTCTCTATTAAAGATGCGCTTGTATGTGGTAGTAGCCCCAAGTCTCCATTCGTGCACTATGGTGATTGCGTCTCGATAGCTATAAGGGTGCGGGAGATATGGGCTTGAAAGTGGTTGAAAGTGTAAGATTTTCTATTTCGATTTTAAAAGTTTTCGAATTCGAATTCGTATTCGAATTGGTTCGGTTATAGAACGATTGTAAACGTTTCAGAAAATTGATCAAATTGAAAATTGTTCATTTTACTGGACGTAAAAATTCTCTAATTAGTCTGGAAACGAGGGACCTAATTCTTGCATTCTGTGAAAACGGGTAAAGATTGGCTATAATGTAATTATCTTAATCTTCACTATCGTTACTTTTTGCCCACAAATAAAAACCCAGCGAAGCGGGTCCTTGCAGCTAGATTCTAGATTACTTAAAAAAACAGTCTTTTATATATAAAAAACAAAAACTATATTACATACAAATGTACGAACAAATAAAAACTCAGCGAAGCGGGTCTTTGCACCTAGTAAATAAATAAAAATAAAATAAATAATATTGGAAATAAACAAAATAAAGTTGGTGTTTACTCGAAAAACAAGAAGAGAAATATTAATAGTCCAGCTGAGAGCCACAGTCCGTTTTATATGAAACGACCTGTATCATTGGTTTTCTTATTTTCATGCTGTCGCCGAAAAACACATTTTACGAATGCAACAAATGCGTCCGAGTAACATTAGTAATAGATATGAATTTCGTTAGTAAATGAAAAGAACTCTTTGAATGCTTTGCGAACAGAAAGTACTCAAACCAAACACTTACATGTGACATTGGTAGTGTCTTCAGGTAATAATGAATGCATTTAATTAGAGATGTCTCTCAGCTTCCAAATAAACAAAGAAATAATTTCAAATACTAGCGTCAATCGTTTTCTAAACCTAACTGATAGTGTCGAAATCATAATATTATTAAGATTTTAAATATTTACTTAGTTATAATTAGTTCATGCGAATCGTATACATTTTCGCCAATATGGAATTTCCCAAATCTTGTTCCCGAAATTAAAAGAGGACAGATATAAACTTACACATAAGCAACATTTATGTACTGTATTTAAATTCAGTCTCGAAAAAACAAGTAGGCATTTTAAAGCTAATGATCTTTTGTGTGCTTTGTCATGTAAAACCTTAACATCTATGTTTCGTTCGCAGATGTGCAAGTAGCCTATTTATTTTATTTATTTATGTCTTTTGTGTAACGCAACGAAATGCTATGCGTTTGACTCGCTCTGTAGAACAGCATCAAATTGCGATTCACATATTGCTTTTAACGCGAAAATTACAGCAAAATCAATCGCAGGGATAAATACAAACTGCAGAAATATCTCGGATATATACTGTTTATAATAGTTTTCGATGCAACGAGCTACTAACTTATGAGCGCGAGAGCTGAAACGTCATTCGCTTGATTTTCTATTGTTGCAATAATATAATTTCAACAATTGTCGTAGCGAGTTGTTTGTTGTCGGATGCAAATTTTTCGAAAGCGTATTTTCTGCGATAAAATGAGTGGATTAAGTTTAAATTACTTTTGTATATGCTTAATTATATCAATTAGCTTACAGCATGTCTATAATGTAAATATAAACAATGTTTTTAATATCACGATACAAAACAGTTTAAAACACGAAAGAAGTTTGATATAATAAATTACAATCAGTATCGTTGCTGCATTATCTTTTTCGATATAATGTTAAAAGAAGGGAGTGCTGTTAATAACAGTTAAGATATAACTCAAACCCTTGATTGCCTTCAAGGAGAATGAATAGATTTTTGTATTAATATTAATGCATATGTACTAAATAGCAAAATATGGAAATAATCAATTAATTAAATTAATACCTAACTAAATTCTTTTTAATTTCCTCAAGAACTTACCTCACTGAGGCAGTGGTGTACCGTGGGTGTCAGCCGCCCGGGGCGGACCTTCCCTACCGCCCCCCTACGGTACGCCACTGCACTGAGGATTATTTATAAACTCTCACAAACGTTTTCAACCTGTTCTACAGGCCAGCTTCAGGTTTTATAAAATTATGGAACATTGATAACTGATCTTTTCGAATATAACAATTTAGAACAGATTTAATAAAATATAAAAATATTTGGAATAACGAGCAATTTGAATTTAAAGCACAAAATATTGTAATGCATATATAATTTAAAATAATAAAATATTTATCTATACACAATTTAACAATAGTAAAATATAATCAGATGAAAAAGAAAAATTACATACTTGACAACTGTTGTTGTTCGTATGGACATTATGTAATATCCAATTTCAACTATATATTTTCACACCGTACGTAATACTGTGGCATCTTTATAGTTCATACATCTGCCAGAGAGGTTACTTTTATAAATTTAAACTTTTTCCAAATTCGTCTCTAATGTCGTTGAGTGTACCAGTTTTATAATGCTAGCTTCCTCCCATTCTACCACTAATCCTTTGCTTTGCGCCATTCTAGGCAAAGCCGTGCAATATGTCATATTTGTCAATGTTATAATTGTGCTCTTTCTGTGACTCCTGTGTATTCTTTCTCCAAACTCAATTGTTCGTTTTTTACGGATTTTGTATAATGCAGCCTGCTCTGATTTTTGACTTTATCATTTCTTATAAAGCTATAAATAATGTTTTGTGAGTTTTTGTAAGAACCAACCGAGTCTTTGTAAGAATAAAGTACGTCTTCTGAAGAGAAATTATAATAGAATTTATATAGCGCATATTTCGACAATTCTACATGTTACTGTGTGCATAGAATTAAGGAACTAATAATTTATATTGTATATTTCGATCCTACAGTAAAAACAACGAACGTTAACTGAAATTAATTATTTTTAAATCTTCTGAAACCGTGTTGTCTTATTTCTTTGATTCACTGACACAAAGTGTGTTTCTATTTCAACACTTTGCGATATTCCACCTTTATTCAGTTGATGGTGATCATCAAAGCAAAGATCACCATCAACTGAATAAAGATGGAATATCGCCAAGTGTTGAAATAGAAACACACTTTGTGTTAGTGAATCAAATCAATAAAATTAATTAATAATTTATTTATTTATTTATTATGCAGTAACTGTCAAATATTTTGAAATAAACATTTATTAACTACAAATAATAAGAAAGACAACATTTAAATTAAGAGAATATATAATAAATTTCTATTTAATACTTAAATTTGCTTTATCTGTTTGTTCATAACACATCCAACGTTGAACATATTTTATGCGAATAATAAACGATTTTCTTTCTGGATCATATTCAATATGCTTTTAATAAATGTCGTCTTAGATATGCTTATAAAGGGGATATGTAAAAGATAATGAATGCCATCTAAAAGTAGTCCCCACTTCTCAAATGACATATCCTCATATCTCTCAATTAGTGTTACTATAAATATTGTAATAAATTTTATAATTTCCAACAAAGAACATTTCTAATACATAAGCCTCTTCTAAATTTTGCTAAATATGGATAAAATTAATATATTTTAGCTGTTATCAAGAACTTGTTTGCTGGAATTTTGTATATAATTTGAAGCTTTTTCATTTGCTTCTTAATCAGATATAATTATAGTATTAGTTTGTTAGAAAATAAATTAATAATAATTATAAAATATTTGTTCACAGGTTTTCAGTGCTTTTATATTGAAAGATATTCGTCATTTGGAAATGACTATTACGTTATGTATGCTTATCAGGTGAGTGTAAATATAATAGTGTAAATAATACTTAAATGAACTGTACACGTAAATTGCTTGTTAAGGAATCCAAAAATAATGATAAAACAAGCAATTTGATACCAAGTTTGCTTTAGTTTTTAAATTATATTAATATTTATTGTAATAACGATCCAATGGAAATTTCAAAAACATTTAAGAATTTCCAAATATATAAGAATAACAAACAAACCAGATAAAATCAATTTCTCTAATATCAATAACAAGTACGGTATCATCCAAAAACAAACGAACTTGAAATATTTATTTCAGAAATTAGAATTTTATATTATTTGGAAATCTAATGTATGTTACATTTAAGTAATTAGGATATTGAGTTTTAATTTTTAGTCAGTTTCAGAATCTTAAGATATTTTTAAAAACACTGAAAAAGTTAGGTGTTTATTGAATTAATAGGTATTTAAATGAAATATTATACAAGATATACAAAACAAACTACTAATTATTGTGAACGTATGAGTTTAGGATAAAAGTAACGAACAAAGAAATTCAAATTAGCTAATGACTTTCTACGAATTTTCGTTTAAATTTAAAACTTTGATTAACCAAAAAGCAACTGTTGTAAATACTGTTCCTATATCTGACACTTACTTATAGACATTTTAAAACTCGTCTTTACATATCGTAATACAAGCAATGAACAACACAGAATAATGCTCTGTAAACCATAATCTGCGAAAAAAAAATTGAGTGTTGTATAATACTGTATTAAATGTTATGTGTAATGAGAATTACTTAAGAAATTGAAGGGGCAAAATATATCCGAAACGCATATCCCAATATGAAGGAATACTTCTTCTTGACTGCCATTTCAAAAAGAAGAAAAACCTACTGCATAAATTTCTACACGTTAATTCTTTAACATTTATATAAATCTACATTATATTACGAAAAAAGTTTATTGTAAATAAATTCCTAAAAAGATTTTATTTTATTGAATTGAAATGCTTCTTTTGAATATTATCATTATTTTATATTTGTTTGTAAACAAATAGTTGACATTGTTAGATTACCTACACTTAAAATTAAAGATACTAGTTACATTTAAGTTTTTATTATTAACCAATTCCGTGCTTATCATTTCAGTATACATTTCCATTTCCACAATATAATCTGTGGACTGGAATGCCCGAATATGGGCCGACGACAGACTTTGCACAAAGTGGAATGTCGTCAGAGTTTCAGCAATATGAACCTCAAGAAAATGAATTTGTATATTGGCCACAACCAGAAATGTCTGATTATTGGCCAACTCCAGAAACAAATGTATATGGGCCACAACCAAATACATATGACTATTGGCCTGAACAAGAAATTATTTCTGAAACGCAATCTAACACAAATGAATACAGACAACCTCCAGAAATAAATGGATATGAGCCGGAAGAATACACAAATGAGTATTGGCCAAATCCAGAAAGAAGTGGATATGAACCGGAACAATACGCAAACGAGTACTGGCCAAATCCAGAAATAAGTGGATATGGGCCGGTAGAATACACTAATGAGTATTGGCCAAATCCAGAAATAAGTAAATATGGCCCGGTAGAATACACAAATGAGTATTGGCCAAATCCAGAAATAAGTGGATATGGACCTGGAGAATATACAAATGAATATTGGCCAAATTCAGAAATAAGTGGATATGGGCCGGCAGAGTACAGAAATGAATATTGGCCTCCTGCAGAAATAAGTGGATATGGGCCGGAACAAAACAGAAATGAATATTGGCCAAATCCAGAAATAAGTGCATATGGGCCTGTAGAATATACAAATGAATATTGGCCAAATTCAGAAATAAATAGATATGGGCCGGAACAAAACAGAAATGAATATTGGCCTCCTGCAGAAATAAGTGATTATGGGCCGGAACAAAACAGAAATGAATATTGGCCTCCTGCAGAAATAAATGATTATGGGCCGGAACAAAACAGAAATGAATATTGGCCTCCTGCAGAAATAAACGTATATGAACATCCTCCAGCATTATTTGACACCAACAGAAGTGCATCAACATAGTCCGGTGCCAGAATTATTCGATTATGAACAGCTGCCATTTGAAGTTTCCACAAATGAATCCTCTGGTCTTAATTCTTCGAAAGAAGTAAAACCAAACGCGAACCTGTCATCAGAAACTTTTGAATTTCCATCAGACTTCAATGATCAGCACCTTAACGGTAAATTTTAGTATTTTGATACAAACATATTAATGTAAACATACATACATGAACAGTTTTATTTCATATAACTGTTCATAGAGCTAATGATAATAACATGAAACCGAGGCTGCATTTATACGGTCGTTGCTAAGGGTGCAAGGTAATTGAGCCCAAATCTATGTGAAAAATTTTAGTGCATAGAAAATAGACTTAAATAATTAAGAGTAGATTATGAAAGAAACACTGTGAAAAAACGATAGCGTAGTACAGTACCAAAAACAGGTATTGAGAATTTAGTGAGCCGCTTCTACTTTATTGTGCCCATTCAAATAGGCCTGAGTACAACTATCGTTGACTGTGCAGTCAGCTTTTGAAAAGATTATGAAAGTTAAATCACAACTATAGATTAAACATTAAAGTTTCAGTGTTTAATATATAAATTTAATTTAAATTTTTCTATCTTTTATTCTTTTTAGTCATTGATCAGAGTGTTATTGTGTATTTATTCCATTTTCTAAATCATATATATCTAACTAAAAATCATACATAAATACCAAGGGAATGAGAGTCTTTAATGGAGACTAAAAGTGTTGCGATTTTCTTTCTTGTCTAAATTCATTGAACTCGTCCATTTAGTAGACTTTATTTATTTGATTTTTTGAAATGTTCTTTTGGTTTAAAGTAAATAATGATTAAATTACGTATTCAATTTCAATGTGAAATAAAAACAGAAATTATTCTTATTAGATTTTTACATACAGAAATTATGCAAAGCGCAGATACTAAATAGCTATATGACAGTGTGTCTGAGCATTACAATCTATTCCTATTAGTATTAATTGAGCATACGCTTTCTTAATGTTTAAGCTTGGCATTTCTTCATACAAGAAATTGTAAGCATTGTGTCGACTCCTTTTTAGTTATGAAAGATTATTTTCATTTAACTCTTCTTTCTGTGATTATTACAATAAGGAATAAACTCGATGCATGAAATTTTGAGAATTTAACTTAAAAGTATTCAGATATTAATAGCTTTTCGTTGATAAAGTAGGATACGGACATCAAGTTGAAGATAACAATAGATGTCAATTGTAAAATTAGAATTTTTAGAGCAAATGGTTTTATAATGCGTGTGAGATTAATATTTAAAATAGATGTTTATCTTTTTTTCTTGATTTTATTAATAAATTATTTTTAGTTTTTTGTGTTATGCGCTAATAAACAAGCAATCATTTTATTTGAACATTTCATATTCGATCATGAAAATTATCGCTGAAGTTAGATTCGCGATTATTATTTATTTGCACCTAATTGATTTACAGATAAAATACAAATTTTTATGCTTTTCATTCATTCGACAAATTTTAAGCAAAAGGTAATGAAATGTTTACAATAATGGTAATGATATGTATATATATATCAGAATAACAATATATTATATATGATATATTACTATATGTATAGAAATGATAAAGATATATGTTTGATAAAATCTGATTGATTATTCTTTAAAATTTGCCGAATGTATATATAGTGGAACCCC